>NW_025746240.1:63496-100996 GCF_021184085.1 Oncorhynchus gorbuscha | reverse complement strand
GAGGGAGACACAGAAAACAGAGAGGGGGGACACAGAGGGAGACACAGAGAGGAGACACAGAGGGGAGGAGACACAGAGGGGGGAGACACAGAGGGGATTTTGACACAGAGGGAGGGAGACACAGAGGGGGAGACACAGAGGGGAGGGTGGAGGAGACACAGAGGGGGGGGTGGTTGGACACACACAGGGGGGGAGACACAGAGGGGGGAGACACAGAGGGGGGGGGACAGAGGGGGGGAGACAGAGGGGGACAGAGGGAAAAGTGATTCAGAAAACCAGAACAAATCAACAGCATACAGAAGAGTGAAAAACAGGCACGTTTGAAACGTTTAATAATAGATATATTTTTCTCTGCAACTCCACTTGATTTTGTTTCCAAGCAACATAAAAAAAACTGTGGCAATATAGAAGTGATGAAGTTGTTCAGAGTTATGAGGGATTACAATCACGTTCAGCATTGTTAAGGAGTGTTGTGGAGGAGAGTCAGGGTGAGGTGGAGGGATGGGGTGGTTGGTGTTCACACACCTCTGTCTCAGAGTCTGTTTTCCCCCCGGGTGGCTAAGCTCAGACCACATACTGGTAGGATTCAGCCTTCCCATGGGCCTTGCCAGGTTGGGTCAACGGGACAAACCAGAATATGGAGAAGGGGTGTCCAAATACCGCCTTCGTGTTCATCCACTTAGTTTTTTTACCCCATCTTCTCTCCTCTTTTTTCAACTGTTCTATGCCCTGGAAAAACGAGACACAACCAAACTAAATGACCAGTGGACTACTAATGACCACAGGCTAATTTTTTCCTTTTGATTTAAAACCACTCTTGACCACAGGCTGATTGACTAAATGACCACAGGCTAATGTACAGACTAAATGACCACAGGCTAATGTACAGACTAAATGACCACAGGCTAATGTACAGACTAAATGACCACAGGCTAATGTACAGACTAAATGACAGGCTAATGTACAGACTAAATGACCACAGGCTAATGTACAGACTAAATGACCACAGGCTAATGTACAGACTAAATGACCACAGGCTAATATACAGACTAAATGACCACAGGCTAATGTACAGACTAAATGACCACAGGCTAATGTACAGACTAAATGACCACAGGCTAATATACAGACTAAATGACCACAGGCTACAGACTAAATGACCACAGGCTAATATACAGACTAAATGACCACAGGCTAATATACAGACTAAATGACCACAGGCTAATGTACAGACTAAATGACCACAGGCTAATATACAGACTAAATGACCACAGGCTAATATACAGACTAAATGACCACAGGCTAATGTACAGACTAAATGACCACAGGCTAATGTACAGACTAAATGACCACAGGCTAATGTACAGACTAAATGACCACAGGCTAATGTACAGACTAAATGACCACAGGCTAATGTACAGAGCATTCTGAAAGTATTCAGACCCCTTGACTTTTTCCACATTTTGTTACTTTACAGCCTCATTCTTAAAATTAATAAAATACAAATCCTCAATCTACACACACAATACCCCATAATGACATCACAATACACCATAATGACGTCACAATACCCCATAATGACCACAGGCTCACAATGACCACAGGCTAATAATGACGTCACAATGACCCAGGCTATAATGACGTCACAATACCACAGGCCCATAATGACGACTAAATGACCACAATACAGCCCATAATGACGTCACAATACCCCATAATGACAAAGCAAAAACAGGTTTAGAAGTTTTATGCAAACGTATAAAAAAACAAAAAAACTAAAATATCACCTTTATACGTAAGTATTCTGACCCTTTACTCAGTACTTTGTTGAAGCACCTTTGGCAGCGATTACAGACTCAAGTCTTCTTGGGTATGACGCTACAAGCTTGGTACACCTGTATTTAGGGAGTTTCTCCCATTCTTCTCTGCAGATCCTCTCAAGCTCTGTCAGGTTGGATGGGGAGAGTCTATTTTCAGGTCTCTCCAGAGATGTAAGATCGGGTTCAAGTCCGGGCTCTGGCTGGGCCACTCAAGAACATTCAGAGACTTGTCCCGAAACCACTCCTGCGTTGTCTTGTCTGTGTGCTTAGGGTCGTTGTCCTGTTGGAAGGTGAACCTACGCGCCAGTCTGAGGTCCTGAGTGCTCTGGAGCAGGTTTTCATCAAGGATCTCTCTGTACTTTGCTCAGTTCATCTTTCCCTCGATCCTGACTAGTCTCCCACTCCGTGCTGCTGAAAAACATCCCCACAGCATGATGCTGCCACCACCATGCTTCACCACTTGGCATTCAGGTCAAAATAGTTCAATCTTGGTTTCATCAGACCAGAAAATCTTGTTTCTCATGATCAGAGTCCTTTAGGGTCCTTTTGGCAAACTCCAAGTGGGCTGTCTTGTGCCTTTTACTGAGGAGTGGCTTCCGTCTGGCCTCTTTGCCAAACAGGCCTGATTGGTGGAGTGCTGCAGAGATGGTTGTCCTTCTGGAAGGTTCTCCCATCTCCACAGAGGAAACCTTGAGCTCTTGTCAGAGTGACCATCGGGTTCTTGGTCACCTCCCTGACCAAGGCCCTTCTCCCCCGGTTGCTCAGTTTGGCCAGGCTGTCAGCTCTAGGAAGAGTCTTGGTGGTTCCAAACTTCTTCCATTTAAGAATAATGGAGGCCACTGTGTTCTTAGGGACCTTCAATGCTGCAGAAATGTTTTGCTACCCTTCCCCAGATCTGTGCCTCAAAACAATTCTGTCTCGGAGCTCTCTGGACAATTCCTTTGACCTCATGGCTTGGTTTATGCTCTGACATGCACTGTCAACTGTGGGACCTTATATAGACAGGTCTGTGCCTTTCCAAATCATGTCCAATCAATTGAATTTACCACAGGTGGACTCCAATCATGTTGTAGAAACATCTCAAGGATGATCAATGGAAACAGGATGCACCTGAGCTCCATTTTGTGTCTCATAGCAAAAGGTCTGAATACTTATGTAAATAAGATATTTCTGTTTATTTTTAATTTTTAAATCAATTTTAGAATACGGCTGTAACGTAACAACATGTGGAAAAAGGCCAAGGGTCTGAATACTTCCTGAATGGACTGTATTGACTAAATGTCAACACACTGAGGTCTAATGAACATCCTTCCCCACTTGAGGCTCCATGAGAGAGAATACAGCCTTAGAAAATATATACACCCGGGCCCCCCGACTACGCCCACCCGGGGCCCCCCGACTACGCCCACCCGGGGCCCCCCCGACTACGCCCACCCGGGGGGGCCCCGACTACGCCCACCCGGGGGGGCCCCGACCACGCAATCAGGCATGAAGTTGCAGACAAAAAATACGTTAGAGCAAGAAAGCAGAGTTAGTTTAGTTAGAGTTTTAAAGCACTAAACGTTGTACAGACATGCACACAGAGAGGTCTACAGTCTACTATAGAACAGAGAGGTCTACAGTCTACCATAGAACACACAGAGAGGTCTACAGTCTACCATAGAACACACAGAGAGGTCTACAGTCTACCATAGAACACACAGAGAGGTCTACAGTGTACCATAGAACACACAGAGAGATCTACAGTCTACTATAGAACACACAGAGAGGTCTACAGTGTACCATAGAACACACAGAGAGGTCTACAGTGTACCATAGAACACACAGAGAGGTCTACAGTCTACTATAGAACAGAGAGGTCTACAGTCTACTATAGAACACACAGAGAGGTCTACAGTCTACTAACTACATGGTTTATGACGGTTCAAGAGAGGAAACTGATCCTCTCACACAGATACACGTTTCTTCCTATCAGCAAGCCTTGAGCTGTTTCAAGTTGAATACTTCCTTTATATTAGAAAATGTCTGTTACTGTAGAAACAAGACTGGACTCATAGATCCCACTCAGAGATGATCCGACTACGAAGCAGAGCCTTCTCTATACACTCTTAGACACTAACTTCCACCTACGTCCAACTTTCAGGACACTAAGTGAAAATTTCCACTCAAAGTGGAAGTTAGGATTCACCTCTGTACGGGTAAGCTGCTGTAGAGAGGTTAAGGTTCATAGGTCATACATACAGTAGATAAGCACCAAAGCAACAGCAGTTGGGGAGCAGACTTGGCTTAAATACATTAGGTCAAATACTTGGCAGGAGCACTTGATGAAGTTTACCCGTACAAATGGAATAGGCCTAGCTGAAACGCCAAATGGAATAGTCCCAAAAGTGCAAAACGCCACCCTGCACATCAGTCAAGCTATATAAAAGCACACCTAAAGCATTTTGACATAACATGATGCATTTAATCCAGGTCTGATGAAGAGGAGGAGGTGAAGGGGAGGAAGAGAGGAACCCGTTTGGTCTTACGTACCGTCTCGTCTGTACAGATGGAATGGACCTGAGTCCCGAACATCACAGAGGTGAAGATGAGGAAGAGGAGGGCCTCAAAGCACAGGAGGATGAGGAGGATGACGGTCGCAGGAGGTGAGAAGGAACTGCACTCTGGGAGTTGGAGTTCAGGAAGGGGGGGGGGGGGTAGACACGTTTACACTCACAGCACAGTGGAAGCAACATTTCTAGACGGGATGATGCGCTCTAAGCAGCTGGATGCTAAGCATATTGTACATCACAGTCTTATCAGATAGATGACTGGGACGATGGCAAAGGTGAATAAAGACGTCGGGATTCAGTTATGGCGTCATTGTTTTAGCACCATCTACAGAGTTATTAAAAACTACGGCACGCGACATGGGTCAATGTGCCAATAAACTTTTCAAAAATGGAACAATATGCAGAGTTTATGTCACACACAGACAGTCGTACACTAACTGAGCAACATACTGTAGCACTGTCTGGAAACAAGGAGACTCCATATTCTCTGAGCTTCTGGGAATAAATTACCTTCACAGAGCGGCCGCGAGATGGGTGGGTATTGATCAGTTTCCCCATGAGATGGGTGGGTATTGATCAGTTTCCCCATGAGATGGGTGGGTATGGAACAGTTTCCCCATGAGATGGGTGGGTATGGAACAGTTTCCCCATGAGATGGGTGGGTATGGAACAGTTTCCCCATGAGATGGGTGGGTATGGAACAGTTTCCCCATGAGATGGGTGGGTATGGATCAGTTTCCCATGAGATGGGTGGGTATGGATCAGTTTCCCATGAGATGGGTGGGTATGGAACAGTTTCCCCATGAGATGGGTGGATATGGAACAGTTTCCCCAATGAGATGGGTGGATATGGAACAGTTTCCCCAATGAGATGGGTGGATATGGAACAGTTTCCCAATGAGATGGGTGGATATGGAACAGTTTCCCAATGAGATGGGTGGATATGGAACAGTTTCCCAATGAGATGGGTGGATATTGATCAGTTTCCCAATGAGATGGGTGGATATGGAACAGTTTCCCAATGAGATGGGTGGATATGGAACAGTTTCCCAATGAGATGGGTGGGTATTGATCAGTTTCCTATGAGATGGATGGGTATGGCCTCATCTGAAATACTTAAAACTTCTTAGGGATAGGGGGCACTATTTTCATGTCCGGATGAAAAGCGTACCCAAAGTAAACTGCCTGCTACTCAGGCCCAGAAGCTAGGATATGCATATAATTGGTAGATGTGGATAGAAAACACTCTAGTTTCTAAAACTGTTAAAATAATGTCTGCGAGTATAACAGAACTGATTTGGCAGGCGAAATCCCTAGGACAATCCATCCAGGAAGATTTTTCTTTTTAGCTCAATGTGTATTCAATTGGTTTTCTATGGGAAGCTCGATTTAATAGGAACCTGTTTGCAGTTCCCATGGCTTCCACTAGATGTCAACAGTCTTTAGAAATTGGTTGATGTTTTTCTTTTGAGAAATGAGGAAGTAGGGCTGTTCTTTGTGAGTGTCAATCCAAGTGGACTCTTCTCTTTGGTGCGCGTGAACTGGAACGGGCTCCATGTTGTATTTATCCGGTATTGAACACGGTATATTCCGTCTTAAATTTGATCGATTATTTACGTTTTAGGATACCTAAGGTTGGATTAGGAACGTTGTTTGAAATGTTTGGACCAAGTTTACAGGTAACTTAGATACTTTGTAGTCATGTTGGGACCGGTGTATTCTGAATCAAACGCGACAAATAAATTCAAATTTTTGGGACATAAAGAAGGACATTATTGAACAAAAATACCATTTGTGATGTTTCTGGGACATTTTGGAGTGCCAACAGAAGAAGATCTTCAAAAGGTAAGGCATCAATTATATCGCTATTTCTGACTTTTGTCGCACACCTGCCTGGTTAAAATCAGATTTTCATGTGATTGCAATGCGGAGCGCTGTCCTCAGATGGTCTGCTTTCGCCGTAAAGCCTTTTTGAAATCTGATACAGGGGCTGGATTAACAAGAAGTTAAGCTTTATTTTGATGGATAACACTTGTATGTTTTATGAATTCTTATTATGAGTATTTCTGTTTTTGAATTTGGCGTCCTGCAATTTCACTAGATGTTGTCAAATCAATCCCGATAACGAGTGGGAAGGGATCACTGAGAACACAACCAGACACCATTGTTATGGTTGACAGGAGCTGATTGAAAGATCATTGTGTTGTCATGAGATCTACATCAAACCAATGAGAAGCCAGGTAAAAAAAAATAAAAAAAAGAAGGGTCAAAAGCACTTACTTGTCCAATCATCTTCGAAGCAGTACAGGAAGTGGAAGACCACCATCACCAGAGAGTGGAGGGAGATGAGTGCGATGTACATCTGGAACACACAGACTCATGGTAAGACCGGGTACTACGGAACAGTTTCCCATGAGATGGGTGGGTACGGAACACACAGACTCATGGTAAGACCGGGTACTACGGAACAGTTTCCCATGAGATGGGTGGGTACGGAACACACAGACTCATGGTAAGACCGGGTACTACGGAACAGTTTCCCATGAGATGGGTACTACGGAACAGTTTCCCATGAGATGGGTACTACGGAACAGTTTCCCATGAGATGGGTGGCTACGGAACAGTTTCCCATGAGATGGGTGGCTACGGAACAGTTTCCCATGAGATGGGTGGCTACGGAACAGTTTCCCATGAGATGGGTGGCTACGGAACAGTTTCCCATGAGATGGGTGGCTACGGAACAGTTTCCCATGAGATGGGTGGCTACGGAACAGTTTCCCATGAGATGGGTGGCTATGGAACAGTTTCCCATGAGATGGGTGGGTATGGAACAGTTTCCCATGAGATGGGTGGCTATGGAACAGTTTCCCATGAGATGGGTGGGTATGGAACAGTTTCCCATGAGATGGGTGGGTATGGAACAGTTTCCCATGAGATGGGCGCTATGGAACAGTTTCCCATGAGATGGGTGGGTATGGAACAGTTTCCCATGAGATGGGTGGGTATGGAACAGTTTCCCATGAGATGGGTGGGTATGGAACAGTTTCCCATGAGATGGGTGGGTATGGAACAGTTTCCCATGAGATGGGTGGGTATGGAACAGTTTCCCATGAGATGGGTGGGTATGGAACAGTTTCCCATGAGATGGGTGGGTATGGAACAGTTTCCCATGAGATGGGTGGGTATGGAACAGTTTCCCATGAGATGGGTGGGTATGGAACAGTTTCCCATGAGATGGGTGGGTATGGAACAGTTTCCCATGAGATGGGTGGGTATGGAACAGTTTCCCATGAGATGGGCGCTATGGAACAGTTTCCCATGAGATGGGCGCTATGGAACAGTTTCCCATGAGATGGGCGCTATGGAACAGTTTCCCATGAGATGGGCGCTATGGAACAGTTTCCCATGAGATGGGCGCTATGGAACAGTTTCCCATGAGATGGGCGCTATGGAACAGTTTCCCATGAGATGGGCGCTATGGAACAGTTTCCCATGAGATGGGCGCTATGGAACAGTTTCCCATGAGATGGGCGCTATGGAACAGTTTCCCATGAGATGGGTGGGTATGGAACAGTTTCCCATGAGATGGGTGGGTATGGAACAGTTTCCCATGAGATGGGTGGGTATGGAACAGTTTCCCATGAGATGGGTGGGTATGGAACAGTTTCCCATGAGATGGGTGGGTATGGAACAGTTTCCCATGAGATGGGTGGGTATGGAACAGTTTCCCATGAGATGGGTGGGTATGGAACAGTTTCCCATGAGATGGGTGGGTATGGAACAGTTCCCATGAGATGGGTGGGTATGGAACAGTTTCCCATGAGATGGGTGGGTATGGAACAGTTTCCCATGAGATGGGTGGGTATGGAACAGTTTCCCATGAGATGGGTGGCTATGGAACAGTTCCCATGAGATGGGTGGCTATGGAACAGTTTCCCATGAGATGGGTGAGATGGGTATGGAACAGTTTCCCATGAGATGGGTGGGTATGGAACAGTTTCCCATGAGATGGGTGGGTATGGAACAGTTTCCCATGAGCGCTATGGAACAGTTTCCCATGAGATGGGCGCTATGGAACAGTTTCCCATGAGATGGGCGCTATAGAACAGTTCCCCATGAGATGGGCGCTATGGAACAGTTCCCATGAGATGGGTGGGTATGGAACAGTTTCCCATGAGATGGGCGCTATGGAACAGTTTCCCATGAGATGGGTGGGTATGGAACAGTTCCCATGAGATGGGTGGGTATGGAACAGTTCCCATGAGATGGGTGGGTATGGAACAGTTCCCATGAGATGGGTGGGTATGGAACAGTTCCCATGAGATGGGTGGGTATGGAACAGTTCCCATGAGATGGGTGGGTATGGAACAGTTCCCATGAGATGGGCGGGTATGGAACAGTTTCCCATGAGATGGGCGGGTATGGAACAGTTTCCCATGAGATGGGCGGGTATGGAACAGTTTCCCATGAGATGGGGAGTATGGAACAGTTTCCCATGAGATGGGTGGGAAACAGTTTCCCATGAGATGGGGGTATGGAACAGTTCCCATGAGGGGTATGGAACAGTTTCCCATGAGATGGGTGGGAATTGAACAGTTTCCCATGAGATGGGTGGGTATGGAACAGTTCCCATGAGATGGGTGGGTATGGAACAGTTTCCCATGAGATGGGTGGATATGGAACAGTTCCCATGAGATGGGTGGGTATGGAACAGTTCCCATGAGATGGGCGGGTATGGAACAGTTTCCCATGAGATGGGTGGGTATGGAACAGTTTCCCATGAGATGGGTGGATATGGAACAGTTCCCATGAGATGGGTGGGTATGGAACAGTTCCCATGAGATGGGTGGATATGGAACTTAGTCACACAAACTCTAAGTCATTTTCAGTGCATTTGACAACTTAAAAACATCTTAATTCCTAACTTTCCTATAGGTACGGTGTGTTGGCTACTTGTCTGTGTTATTGCAGCAGGCTGAAGGTGTAATGGTGTCTACAGTATGGAACGTTCCACTATGTAAAGTATAGACTGGTACGTACTGTGAAGAGCACAAAGAACTTCTGGTTGTTCTCTCCCACACAGTTGTTAACCCAGGGACAGTGGTGGTCCATCTTCCTTATGCAGCGCTTACACACACTAGTATGGAGAGAGAGAACTAATTACACACACTAGTATGGAGAGAGAGAACTAATTACACACACTAGTATGGAGAGAAAGAGAGAGAAAGAGAGAGGAGAGAGGGAGAGAAGAGAGGAGAGAGAAAGAGAGAGACAGAAAGAGAGAGAGAAAACTAATTACACACACTAGTATGGAAGGAGAGAACTAATTACACACACTAGTAGGGAGAGAGAGAGAACTAATTACACACACTAGTATGGAGAGAGAACTGATTACACACACTAGTATGGAGGGAACATCCATGGAGAGAGAGAGAGAGAAACTATGGGAGAGAGACATCATGGAACTAATTACAGTGTCACACAGTAGGGTTACTCTACCTGGTGTTCTCTGGGAGTGTCAGTCAACATCATGGGGACAGTGTCAGAGACTCTACCTGCAGTGTTCTCTGGGACAGAACTCTAATTTCTCTGGGACAGTGTCAGTCAGGGTTACACCTGCAGTGTTCTCTGGGAGGCCAGAGAGAGACAGTCATGGAGAGACAGAGAACTAATGTCCTCTGTTCTCTGGGACAGTCAGCGTTACTCTACCTGCAGTGTCCTCTGTTCTCTGGGACAGTGTCAGTCAGGGTTACTCTACCTGCAGTGTTCTCTGGGACAGTGTCAGTCAGGGTTACTCTACCTGCAGTGTTCTCTGGGACAGTGCAGTCAGGGTTACTCTACCTGCAGTGTTCTCTGGGACAGTGTCAGTCAGGGTTACTCTACCTGCAGTGTTCTCTGGGACAGTGTCAGTCAGGGTTACTCTACCTGCAGTGTCCTCTGTTCTCTGGGACAGTGTCAGTCAGGGTTACTCTACCTGCAGTGTTCTCTGGGACAGTGTCAGTCAGGGTTACTCTACCTGGGTTACTCAGTCAGGGTTACTGCAGTGTTCTCTGGGACAGTGCCAGTCAGGGTTACAGGTGTTCTCTGGGACTCTACCTGCAGTGTTCTCTGTTCTCTGGGACAGTGTCAGTCAGGGTTACTCTACCTGCAGTGTTCTCTGTTCTCTGGGACAGTGCCAGTCAGGGTTACTCTACCTGCAGTGTTCTCTGTTCTCTGGGACAGTGTCAGTCAGGGTTACTCTACCTGCAGTGTTCTCTGTTCTCTGGGACAGTGCCAGTCAGGGTTACAGTCTACCTGCAGTGTTCTTCTCTGGGACAGTGTCAGTCAGGGTTACTCTACCTGCAGTGTTCTCTGGGACAGTGTCAGTCAGGGTTACTCTACCTGCAGTGTCCTCTGTTCTCTGGGACAGTGTCAGTCAGGGTTACTCTACCTGCAGTGTCCTCTGTTCTCTGGGACAGTGTCAGTCAGGGTTACTCTACCTGCAGTGTTCTCTGGGACAGTGCCAGTCAGGGTTACTCTACCTGCAGTGTCCTCTGTTCTCTGGGACAGTGTCAGTCAGGGTTACTCTGCACCTCTGTTCTCTGGGAGTGTCAGGGTTACTCCTGTTCTCTGGGACAGTCAGTCAGTCAGGGTTCTCTGGGACAGTGTCAGTCAGGGTTACTCTACGTGCAGTGTCCTCTGTTCTCTGGGACAGTCATCCTACCTACAGTGATGTGCCGAGTCAGCCTACCCACGGTGATGTGCCGAGTCACCCTACCCACGGTGATGTGCCGAGTCACCCTACCCACGGTGATGTGCCGAGTCACCCTACCCACGGTGATGTGCCGAGTCACCCTACCCACGGTGATGTGCCGAGTCACCCTACCCACGGTGATGTGCCGAGTCACCCTACCCACGGTGATGTGCCGAGTCACCCTACCCACGGTGATGTGCCGAGTCACCCTACCCACGGTGATGTGCCGAGTCACCCTACCCACGGTGATGTGCCGAGTCACCCTACCCACGGTGATGTGCCGAGTCACCCTACCCACAGTGATGTGCCGAGTCATCCTACCCACAGTGATGTGCCGAGTCATCCTACCCACAGTGATGTGCCGAGTCATCCTACCCACAGTGATGTGCCGAGTCATCCTACCCACAGTGATGTGCCGAGTCATCCTACCCACAGTGATGTGCCGAGTCATCCTACCCACAGTGATGTGCCGAGTCATCCTACCCACAGTGATGTGCCGAGTCATCCTACCCACAGTGATGTGCCGAGTCATCCTACCCACAGTGATGTGCCGAGTCATCCTACCTACAGTGATGTGCCCGGTCAGGCTTGATGCTGCAGCACTTGGGACACTTGTACACCACCTGTCCCGGCTTCAGCTGAAGACTCTCGATGTACTCTTTAGTGGCGTTTCCTGTTGGCACAGCTCCCTATAGGACAGACAGAGCAATGAGTTGACTTGATGACTTATCATGACTCACCTGTTGGTGAAATGGGGTCTACTGTTGCAGTGGTCAGGCAGAGTTATAGAATGTTGATGTGCTTTAAGTTGGTGCATTACTGTATTGGCTGCAGTCTTGCGAGCTCTGACCCAACTTTGCTATTTTTTTAAACTTATGATCGACAAGAACTTTTGAACATCAGGTCGGCAGTTAATGACCTCAATTCCAGCTTCAACATCGACAGGCAAAAAAAAAAAAAAAAAAAAGGGGCAGGAGAAGGGAGCACTCGCGATATTAAAGCGAATAGAAAACTGGCAACCTCTGACCTCTTAATTGTGGATTTTCTATCAACAGGACTCTCGTAACTGCAATTTTCTGGTCTTTTCTGAAACTTCAGGAGCACAAGCTTTAGTGAATTATTTGTCCCAAATACAATGTTTCAAGTGTTTTTTTTTATATTAGGACTAACTTATTCCTTGCCACCCATTCTGAAACTGCAGCTCTTTAAGTGTTGCAGTCATTTCAGCTTCTGTAGTAGCTGATGTGTATAGTCATCCGCATACATTGACACACTGACTCAAAGCATGTCGTTAGTAAAGATTGAAAAAAGTAAGGGGCCTAGACAGCTGCCCTGGGGAATTCCTGCCTTCTCTCTGGATTATGTTGGCGAGGCTTCCATTAAAGAACACCCTCTGTTTTCTGTTAGACAGGTAACTCTTTATCCACATTATAGCAGAGGGTGTAAAGCCATAACACCCTCTGTGTTCTGTTAGACAGGTAACTCTTTATCCACATTATAGCAGAGGGTGTAAAGCCATAACACATACGTTTTTCCAGCAGCAGGCCCTGGAACGGACCCTGTATACAGCAAACTTACTTTCTCATGTTCTTGTCATTTTTATTTCTCGTGATTTTGTTTTTGTTTTCTCGTACTACTACTGCATTGTTGGGAAAGAGCCAGCAAGAAAAGGCATTTAACAGTACTAGTACAACTGACAATAACAACGAGATAAAGGTAACGAGTTCAAACAGGTGCAGTTAATACAGGTAATGAGTGGAGAACAGGAGGGATTCTTAAAGAAAAACTAACAGGTCTGTGAGAGCCGGAATTCTTACTGGTTGGTAGGTGATCAAATACTTGTCATGCAATAAAATGCTAATGAATTACTTAAAAATCATACAATGTGATTCAGTTTTTCTGTTTTACATTCCATCTCGCACAGTTGAAGTGTACCTATGATAAAAAATTACAGACCTCTACATGCTTTGTAAGTAGGAAAACCTGCAACGTTGGCAGTGTATCAAATACTTGTTCACCCCACTGTATATGTGAGTACGGTCGTGTTCAGTTAGGCACAAAACAGGAGGAAAACATTTTGAAACTAATAAAGAGGCCGCTGAACTTATCACAACAACAACAAAACTCCTCTTTTCCTTTAAACTGTTTCAAAATGTTTTTTCTACGTACGGTGTTGTGCCCGAATGAACACAACCCAGACAACACCAGCATGTCAAGTGTACAGTCAGCGCAGTGTGGCGTGTGTTCAGTTTGAACAACTCACAGGGTCGGTGCACATGGCCCTGAAGTGAGAGGCGAGAGCCAGGAAGGCCAGAGTGTTGAACACAGTCCCGTTGACTAAGCTATAGGTCAGGTTTTTAGAAGGCAACAGCATGACGAAGAGCACAACAAACTCAGCATAGAACACCAACATCCAGGTGATAACCCCGCACACGATGCCACACGCGTCCCTGAATGAACAGATTCAATCATTTTATTACACACTTTTTTTTTTAATACATAAAGTTGCCTCAGTTATTTGAGTAAAAAAAACACAAAAAAAAAAAAAACTAAATTCAAATATATAATTAATTATTTTTTATGAAGTCAGCTGACTCGTTTCCATTCTGGTGCTCGTTATCACCAGGTGGGCAGCTAGAATGGACAGCCTGGGTAAGACGTGCTGTGCACTGAGCACATCAAAAAATGTACTTCACATTCAATACAATTGGAAAATACAGACAATATAGGCGTAAACACAAATACATAATCACTTAGACAAGATCCAGGACAGTGATCTATCATGATCTCTCATTACAAAGACTTAGGCTTAGGGTTTTCTGGAAGATTCCAGGAATTAAGTTGAAATAAGCAGGAAATCCAGGATTCCTCCAACCCGGGAATTCTGGGAAAGTTACCCTTTCAACGCGCGCTAACGCCACGGTCTAGCAACCCAAAGGTCGCATTATGGACAACTATGTTTACCGTGTGGCTCAGTTGGTAGAGCACGCTAACGCCACGGTCTAGCAACCCAAAGGTCGCATTATGGACAACTATGTTTACCGTGTGGCTCAGTTGGTAGAGCACGCTAACGCCACGGTTTAGCAACCCAAACGTTGCATTATGGACAACTATGTTTACAGTGTGGCTCAGCTGGTAGAGCACACCGCTTGCAAAACCAGGGTTGTGGGTTCGAGTCCCACGTGGGACCGGTACGAAAAACGTAAGTCACTCTGGATAAGAGAATCTGCTATAAAAATAAAATAAAAAGGACCAAAATATGTAAATCTAACTACCTGATAAACCACATGCCACTGGGGATGTGCTGGGAGACAGGGACACACGGCTGCTCAGTCTGCAGGCAGGCAGCCTGCCTCTCCACGTCCCTGCACCTGAACAACAACAACAACAACCTTATTCATTCATACCTGCTGTACCCAATACATCTTGCTTTACACACATGGGTCTTGCCTTAGACCGCTACGCCACTCAGGAGTCCCATCATCGTAATGACATGAAAACTATTGGCAGATTATTATCAATGACTTGATCAACGGCTGTAACAAGTTGTCCAGTGTAGGAAATCCTCACTGCTTCTAGAAAAGACCCACATTCACCGAGGCCCCGTAGTCACACAAACAGACCTGTGTACCGGGCTCTTCATCGTACAGACTCAGGATGGGGCCCGCCTCACAGTCACCGCATGCTGTGGGCAGAAAGGGTAGAAGAAGAAGACTCAGGATGGGGCCCGCCTCACAGTCACCGCATGCTGTGGGCAGAAAGGGTAGAAGAAGAAGACTCAGGATGGGGCCCGCCTCACAGTCACCGCATGCTGTGGGCAGAAAGGGTAGAAGAAGAAGACTCAGGATGGGGCCCGCCTCACAGTCACCGCATGCTGTGGGCAGAAAGGGTAGAAGAAGAAGTGGTACGACAGTGAGCAAATACTGGCACATTCAGTGTACACTTCAGTAGAGATAGAATACTGTAACACTGTATATTTACCCCATAATGACAAAAGTGAAAACACGTTCTTACAATTTTTTGCACATTTAATTGATAATTTGCATAATAATTTACATATTTACAACCAAGTCAATACATGTTTGAATCACCTTTGGCAGCGATTACAGCTGTGAGTCTTTCTGGGTCTAAGAGGTTTGCACACCTGGATTGTACAATATTTGCACATTTTTTCTTTTTAAAATTCTTCAAGTTCTGTCAAGTTGGTTGTTGAACATTGCTAGACAGCCATTTTAGTCTTGAGATATATATATATATATATTTTCAATCCGATTAAGTCAAAACTGTAATAAGGCCACTCAGGAACATTCAATGTCGTTGTGGTAACCTACTCCAGGGTAGATTTGGACTTGTTTTTAAGTTATTGTACTGCTGAAAAAGGTGAATTTGTCTCTGTCTTGGAAAGCAGACTGAACCAGGTTTTCCTCAAGGATTTTGCCTGTGCTTAGCTCTATTCTGTTATTTTTTTATCCTAAAAAACCTCCCTAGTCCTTGCCGATGACAAGCACACCCATAACATGATGCACCCACCACCATGCTTGAAAATATGAAGAAGTGGTACTCAGCAACACGTCATATTTATTTATTTTATTTAACTTGACAAGTCAGTTAAGAACAAATTCTTATTTATAATGACGGCCTACCAAGAGGCGAAAGGCCTCCTGTGGGGACGGGGGCTTGGGATTAAAAATATAAATAAATAAATACATGCAAATTAATTACTTAAAAATCATACAATGTGATTTCCTGGATTTTTGTTTTAGATTCCGTCTCTCACAGTTGAAGTGTACCTTTGATTAAAAAAACAACAGACCTCTACATGCTTTGTAAGTAGGAAAACCTGCAAAATCAGCAGTGTATCAAATACTTGTTCTCCCCACTGTAAATATAGGACAAACCACACATTACGACGAGAGACAACACAACATGGAGACCTAAGACAATATAGCAAGGCAGCAACACAACATAGCAAGGCAGCAACACAACAAGCAAGGCAGCAACACAACAAGCAAGGCAGCAACACAACATAGCAAGGCAGCAACACAACACGGAGACCTAAGAGAACATAGCAAGGCAGCAACCAACATAGCAAAGGCAGCAACACAACACGGAGACCTAAGACAACATAGCAAGGCAGCAACACAACATAGCAAGGCAGCAACACAACACGGAGACCTAAGACAACATAGCAAGGCAGCAACACAACACGGAGACCTAAGACAACATAGCAAGGCAGCAACACAACATAGCAAGGCAGCAACACAACACGGAGACCTAAGACAACATAGCAAGGCAGCAACACAACATGGTAAAAGCATTATTGGGCACAGACAACAGCAAAGGGCAAGAAGGTAGAGACAACAATACATCACACAAAGTAGCCACAACCGTCATTAAGAGTGTCCATGATAAAACTGTCCAGTTTGAGTGTTTGTTGCAGCTCGTTCCAGTCACTAGCTGCAGCGAACTGAAAAGACGAGCGACCCAGGGATGTGTGTGCTTTGGGGACCTTAAACAGAATGTGGCAGAATGGGTGTTGTATGTGAAGGATGAGGGCTACAGTAGATATCTCAGATAGGGGGAAGTGAACAGGTGTTGTATGTGAAGGATGAACAGGTGTTGTATGTGAAGGATGAGGGCTGCAGTAGATATCTCAGATAGGGGGAAGTGAACAGGTGTTGTATGTGAAGGATGAGGGCTGCAGTAGATATCTCAGATAGGGGGTGGGAGTGAGGCCTAATAGGGTTTTATAAATAAGCATCAACCAGTGGGTCTTGCAACAAGTATACAGAGATGACCAGTTTACAGAGGAGTACAGAGTGCAGTGATGTGTCCTATAAAGAGCATTGGTGGCAAATCTGATATTGGATTTGCCCACAACATTACTTTTTGTGCTGAATACAAAGGGTTAACTGGTTTGCCACCATTTTTGCAGTATTACCTTAGCGCCTTGTTGCAAACAGGATGCATGTTTTGAAAGATTCTTATTCCGTACAGGTTTCCTGTCTTTTCACTCTTTCAATTAGATTAGTATTAAGGAGTAACTAATGTACAATGTTGTAAAATTCAAACTGTAACAAAAAAATGTGAAAAAATTCAAGGGGTGTGAATACTTCATGAAGGTCCTGTAGATGCACTTTATCTACAGTACCTAATGTCAAGCCAACTACTAGCCTAATTTGCTGTTAGTGTAAACATTGGAAACATTAGTCAACATGGAAAATGTACCAGAAAACAAAAACCAAGTGATCCATGAGAACATAGAATGATTGTTCTGTGTGTCAGATAACCACTCAAGCGTGTCCAGCGCTCACAATCACCTCGTGGCAAAAATACTGTATGCAGCAGAGCAGTGTTTGTTTGCCTCCCAAATGGTACCTCATTTCCAATATAGTACACTACTTTTGGCCAGAGCTCTATAAGGCTGTGGTACATTAAAAAAAAATTAAAAAAAATAGTGCACTAAATAGGGAATAGTTTGCCATTTGGGACACAAATCCTGACTCAGTAGTATCACGGCTCTATGTAAACGGAAATACTGCTGAGCTGGCTGAGCATTTACCCCTCACTGTTGATGGCAATGACAAATTCACCCTGAGGAGAACAGACACCAGGACATCGGACTTCTGTGTCATTTTCTGACGAAAGATTGTGCCTCCCAAGTTATCTAATAAGACAAACTTATGGATACAAACATACCCGTATTAGCTGCCACACACACACACACACACACACACACACACACACACACACACACACACACACACACACACACACACACACACACACACACACACACACACACACACACACACACACACCTGTGATTAGATCACTGGAGGTGATGGGGACCATGGGAGTGATGGTGAAAACCAAAGTAAAGGGCATCACTGTCGCAATATTGTAGCTGGCTTGGCCTGTGCAGAATGTCCCACGACCCTCCCACCCATCATCATCATCACCATCATCACCATCATCATCACCCACACCACCATCATCATCATCACCACCACCATCATCACCACCACCACCACCATCATCATCACCATCATCACCCACACCACCATCATCATCATCACCACCACCATCACCCACACCACCATCATCATCACCCACACCACCATCATCATCACCCACACCACCATCATCATCATCATCACCCACACCACCATCATCATCACCACCATCATCATCACCCACACCACCACCTTCATCATCATCATCATGCTAAAAGATACGACAGTTTGGTTGGAAAAGACGAACTAGCCACTATCTAAACGTTTACAAGCCAGCTGTTATGCAAGCAACGTTAATGTTTGTTGTTTTAACTAACTGGCTAGTTTATGTGGGTTTAGTTTTCAGTTTTTCCTTTGAGTTAAACGTAAGCTAAACGCGTTAGAGATAGCTAACGATATGTACAAAAAAAAACCAGAACAGCTCGTCATATACATCATTGTTATTTAAACTACATAATCAAACAAAAATCATATTAATTTAACAGCTAACGGCGTAAACAAGTACTACTGTCTGTAGTTAGCTAATGATTAGCTAGCCAACGTTAGCTTACCTAGATAGCCAACGGTAACTAGTAGCTCATTTACCCGGTCTTCAACATAGACTTGTCCTGTTCAGCTCATAGTGTCTCCTTTCTTAAAAATACATCTGAAAATCAAACTATGGGAAATGAGCTAAAATATCTCGTACAAAAAAATTGGCATGAAATGACTCCTGGTGAATCCACAGCAGGAGGAACTGTCAACACCGTCGTCTCTCTCTTCCATCGAGGCGGAGAGTCACTTGGTGACTCGACATTGATTCACTAGGGACTCGACATTGATTCACTAGGGACTCGACATTGATTCACTAGGGACTCGACATTGATTCACTAGGGACTCGACATTGATTCACTAGGGACTCGACATTGATTCACTAGGGACTCGACATTGATTCACTAGGGACTCGACATTGATTCACTAGGGACTCGACATTGATTCACTAGGGACTCATTTACATTTAAGTCATTGATTCACTAGGGACTCAACATTGATTCACTAGGGACTCGATATTGATTCACTAGGGAGTCGATATTGATTCACTAGGGAGTCGATATTGATTCACTAGTGACTCGACATTGATTCACTAGGGACTCGACATTGATTCACTAGGGACTCATTTACATTTAAGTCATTGATTCACTAGGGACTCGACATTGATTCACTAGTGACTCAACATTGATTCACTAGTGACTCAACATTGATTCACTAGTGACTCAACATTGATTCACTAGTGACTCAACATTGATTCACTAGTGACTCAACATTGATTCACTAGTGACTCAACATTGATTCACTAGTGACTCAACATTGAGTCACCATCAATCGATTCTTTGTATATATATATATATATATATATATATATATATATATATATATTTTTTTTTTTTTAAAGTCAATTTTGAAAGGGCTTTACCTGTACCTTTCTTCCTGTACAACTGTGGTGCTGAAGTGTATAATTAAAATAAAATAAACTTGATCGCATACAACCACCGAATTTTTCCTAATATGTGTTGCGCATTCTACATAAACATGAACTTCACTTGGCACATTCACGCTGAGTTGAGCAACACAAAGGTTGTATTAAAAAGAGGTGTTGGAAGAAGTCACGTCCTCCCAGTCCGGTGGCCAGGCGTAGGAGCGGTGAGGGGGTGTTTTGGTTTTATGGGTGCAGGGTTAGTGGGTTGTGCAAATACATATATATATATATATATTTTTTTTTTTTACCGTGCACATTTCCCTTTTTATTGAAATATATTTAATCAATAATGTGGAATTATTATTATTCTGAATTGAGAAAGGCAGCAATACACAAAAAAAGCCTCAAGTCGGCCGGAAATTCACACGAAGAAGAAGTGGCGCTGGCCAATGGCTGAAGAGAAGGTTCTGTTTCGCTGATCTGTAGGCGGTGGTCGTTTTTAACCGCTTCTCGTGGCTTGTTTGCTGTTTTATTGTTTAATTGAATGTAATTTCCTTTTGAAACCTTTGGAAGTTGAAGTTGTGGAATATTGTTTTGTGTGCAAACGGATCAACCGGAAGTTGCCTAGTCTACTGATAAACATAAACCTCCCCTGGAATCATCAATCCACCCGTTTATAAACTCACACTGGACTGGAAAGGACCCATGAGCACCAACGTGGTGTTCAGGAGCATGTCAAATTGTTGTCAAATGAAAGCGAAGAGTATATCGAAATTAAGTTATATCTACAGTTTTTAAAACTATTTTCCATCAACAAAATGTGGAATAAGCAAAGGCTTTGATTTCTGGTCAAACAGATGGAAAAAGGATCTTTGAAAAACATTTACCTGAAAGAGAAAGTCTTAATTTATTTGAAATATATCAAAACACAATTAAAACACTTAGATTTAGTTTTGGATAAATGATTTGCCTTCTGTAAACATTGCCTTATGCCTTGTAATTCCTTTACCAAAACCCCCACACATCTTTAAAGCTGCAATCAGCAGTAGAAACGATAACAAAGTGTCCTCCCCACCCCTGGTTTCAGTAAAATACTGGGGCTGGACAAATGGGATCGCTTTCAAATTCATAGACAGACCTAATTACGTCTTAACTATGTTTTGAGGCAATATAGTGTTTGTTTACATTGGAGTAAAAACGATCTTGTATTTTGGGTTCTGATGGGGTTTGACAGGTGAACTAAAGATCATGAGGTATTTAAAAGTTATTTTATTCAAGAATCAAAAAGGTAAAACATCATTCATTTATAAGTCCAACAAAATGGTTGTAGCAATGGCTGATTGACCATTTCAGATATTTTTACGTTTCTCTCCCTCGTGAGGAGGGACGGGATAATGAAAGTTCACGGAAGGTAGACCTACCAATTAGTTATAGTGTTTTTACTGAAATCAAGTGTGTTTGTGACTTATTAAAATGATTAAAACACGTAATTGAAATCGGTAACAGAGTTACCTCAAAATCAGTCATGTAATTATAGCAATTTGAATTATCTACAACGAGAAATCATAGAGGTCACAAACCACTGTCCTGCCTTCTACTGACTGTTATGTTCAGCTCATAGTGTCTCCTGTTATGTTCAGCTCATAGTGTCTCCTGTTATGTTCAGCTCATAGTGTCTCCTGTTATGTTCAGCTCATAGTGTCTCCTGTTATATTCAGCTCATAGTGTCTCCTGTTATGTTCAGCTCATAGTGTCTCCTGTTATATTCAGCTGTTCCTGTTATGTTCAGCTCATAGTGTCTCCTGTTATGTTCAGCTCATAGTGTCTCCTGTTATGTTCAGCTCAGTGTCTCCTGTTACTGTCCTCTCTTCTACTGTGTTATGTTCAGCTCTCCTGTTATGTTCAGCTCATAGTGTCTCCTGTTATGTTCAGCTCATAGTGTCTCCTGTTATGTTCAGCTCATAGTGTCTCCTGTTACTGTCCTCCCTTCTCCTGTTATGTTCAGCTCATAGTGTCTCCTGTTATCATAGTGTCTCCTGTTAGTTCTCATAGTGTCTCCTGTTATATTCAGCTCATAGTGTCTCCTGTTATGTTCAGCTGTCAGCTCTTCTATGTTCAGCTGACTGTTATGTTCAGCTCATAGTGTCTCCTGTTATGTTCAGCTCATAGTGTTTGTCCTCCCTTCTACTGGTTATGTTCAGCTCTTGTCTGTTATGTCCTCTCTTCTACTGACTGTTATGTTCAGCTCAGTGTCTCTCTTCACTAAAGTGTTTCATAGTGTCTCTCCACTGTATGTTTAGGCCTCTTCACTAACTGACTGTTATGGCTCATAGTGTTCCTGTTAGCCTCTTCACTAAAGGTGTTTAGGCTCTTCACTAAAGGTATGGGTTTAGGCCTCTTCACTAAAGGTATGGGTTTAGGCCTCTTCACTAAAGGTAGCTTTAGTGTCTCCTGTTATGTTTAGGCCTCTTCACTAACTGTATGGGGTTTCCTGTTACTGTCCTCTTCACTAAAGGTATGGGTTTAGGCCTCTTCACTAAAGGTATCTCCTGTTTAGGCCTCTTCACTAAAGGTATGGGTTCAGCCTCTTCACTAAAGTATGGGTTTAGGCCTCTTTATGTTCACTCATAGTGTATCCTGTTTAGGCCTCTTCACTAAACTATGGGTTTAGGCCTCTTCACTAAAGTATGGGTTTAGGCCTCTTCACTAAAGGTATGGGTTATATTTAGGCCTCTTCACTAAAGGTATGGGTTTAGGCCTCTTCACTAAAGGTATGGGTTTAGGCCTCTTCACTAAAGGTATGGGTTTAGGCCTCTTCACTAAAGGTATGGGGTTTAGGCCTCTTCACTAAAGGTATGGGGTTTAGGCCTCTTCACTAAAGGTATGGGTTTAGGCCTCTTCACTAAAGGTATGGGGTTTAGGCCTCTTCACTAAAGGTATGGGGTTTAGGCCTCTTCACTAAAGGTATGGGTTTAGGCCTCTTCACTAAAGGTATGGGTTTAGGCCTCTTCACTAAAGGTATGGGGTTTAGGCCTCTTCACTAAAGGTATGGGTTTAGGCCTCTTCACTAAAGGTATGGGTTTAGGCCTCTTCACTAACGGTATGGGTTTAGGCCTCTTCACTAAAGGTATGGGTTTAGGCCTCTTCACTAAAGGTATGGGGTTTAGCTAGCTAGCGACTGGAATGAGCTGCAACAAACACTCAAACTGGACAGTTTTATCTGAATCTCTTCATTCAAAGACTCAATCATGGACACTCTTACTGACCGTTTGGCTGCTTTGCGTGATGTATTGTTGTCTCTACCTTCTAGCCCTCTGTGCTGTTTTCTGTGCCCAATGATGTTTGTACCATGTTTTGTGTTGCTACCATGTTGTTGTCATGTTGTGTTGCTACCATGTTGTTGTCATGTTGTGTTGCTACCATGTTGTTGTCATGTTGTGTTGCCACCATGCTGGGTTGTCATGTTGTGTTGCTACCATGTTGTTGCTATGTTGTGTTGCTACCATGTTGTTGTCATGTTGTGTTGCTACCATGCTGGGTTGTCATGCTGTGTTGCTACCATGTTGTTGTCATGTTGTGTTGCTACCATGCTGAGTTGTCATGTGTTGCTGCCATGTTGTTGTCATGTTGTGTTGCTACCATGCTGAGTTGTCATGTGTTGCTACCATGTTGTTGTCATGTTGCTACCATGCTGAGTTGTCATGTGTTGCTACCATGTTGTTGTCATGTTGCGTTGCTACCATGCTGAGTTGTCATGTGTTGCTGCCATGTTGTTGTCATGTTGTGTTGCTACCATGCTGAGTTGTCATGTTGTTGTCATGTTGTGTTGCTACCATGCTGAGTTGTCATGTTGTTGTCATGTTGTTGTCATGTTGTTGTCATGTTGTTGTCATGTTGTGTTGCTACCATGTTGTTGTCATGTTGTGTTGCTACCATGTTGTTGTCATGTTGTGTTGCTACCATGTTGTCATGTTGTGTTGCTACCATGCTGAGTTGTCATGTGTTGCTGCCATGTTGTTGTCATGTTGTGTTGCTACCATGCTGAGTTGTCATGTTGTTGTCATGTTGTGTTGCTACCATGTTGAGTTGTCATGTTGTTGTACCATGTTGTGTTGCTCCATGTTGTTGTCATGTTGTGTTGCTACCATGTTGAGTTGTCATGTTGTGTTGCTACCATGTTGTTGTCATGTTGTGTTGCTACCATGCTGAGTTGTCATGTTGTGTTGCTACCATGCTGAGTTGTCATGTTGTTGTCATGTTGTGTTGCTACCATGCTGAGTTGTCATGTTGTTGTCATGTTGTGTTGCTACCATGTTGTTGTCATGTTGTGTTGCTACCATGCTGTTGTCATGTTGTGTTGCTACCATGCTGAGTTGTCATGTTGTTGTCATGTTGTGTTGCTACCATGTTGTTGTCATGTTGTGTTGCTACCATGTTGAGTTGTCATGTTGTGTTGCTACCATGTTGTTGTCATGTTGTGTTGCTACCATGCTGAGTTGTCATGTTGTGTTGCTACCATGCTGAGTTGTCATGTTGTCATGTTGTGTTGCTACCTTATGTTGTTGTTGTGTTGTCTCTCTTGTCTACCATGTGAGTTGTCATGTTGTTTATGCTTGTCCCCTACATGGAGTTACCTTTTGCCTTTCACTAGATGCATTGTTGTTGTCATGTTTGTTGCTACCATGTTGTAAAGTTATAAAAATTGCTACCATGTTTTACTTGTATGGATTTTGTTGCTACCATGGGCCTGTTGTAATGTTGGGTTTACCATGTTGTTGTCATATTGTGTTGCTACCATGTTGTACTGTTTAAAACAACTTGTGTTGCTACATGTTGTTGACAACTACTGTTGCTAACCATGTTGTTGTCATGTTGTCAAAACAACTACCATGCTGAGTTGTCATGTTGTTGCTACCATGTTGTTGTCATGTTGTACTGCTACCATTGCAGTGAACCAACATGTTGTTGTCATGTTGTGTTGCTACCATGCTGAGTTGTCATGTTGTTGTCATGTTGTTGTCATGTTGTGTTGTACTGTGTTGTCATGTTGTTGTCATGTTGTTGTCCATGTTGTTGCCAACCAAAACAACTGTCATGTTGTTTGTACCATGTTGTTGTCATGTTGTGTTGCTACCATGTTGTTGTCATGTTGTGTTGCTACTGTTACCCAAAACAACTGTACATGTTGTTGTCAACTTGTGTTGCTACCCAAAACAACTACTATACCATGTTGTTGTCATGTTGTGTTGCTACCATGCTGAGTTGTCATGTTGTGTTGCAACCATGTTGTTGTCATGTTGTGTTGCTACCATGCTGAAAACAACTACTCAAACTGTTGTTGTCATGTTGTGTTGCTACCATGTTGTTGTCATGTTGTACTTGTAACATGCTGTTGTCATGTTGCTACCATGTTGTTGTCATGTTGTGTTACTGCTACCATGCTGAAAACATGTTGTTGTCATGTTGTGTTGCTACTACACCATGCTGAGTTGTCATGTTGTTGTCATGTTGTATGCTACCCAAAACAACTACTACAAACTGTCATGTTGTTGTCATGTTGTACTGCTACCATTGTCATGTTGTTGTCATGTTGTGTTGCTACCATGCTGAGTTGTCATGTTGTTGTCATGTTGTGTTGCTACCATGTTGTTGTCATGTTGTTGTCAAACTGTGTTGCTACCATGTTGTTGTCATGTTGTGTTACTACCATGCCAAAACAACTCATGTTGTGTTGCTACCATGTTGTTGTCAAACAACCCAAAACAACTACTACCATGTTGTTGTCATGTTGTGTTGCTACCATGTTGTTGTCATGTTGTGTTGCTACCATGCTGAGTTGTCATGTTGTGTGCTACCATGTTGTTGTCCATGTTGTGTTGCTACATGTGAGTTGTGTTGTACCAAAACAACTGTCATGTTGTGTTGCTACCATGCTGAGTTGTCATGTTGTTGTCCCAAAACAACTTGCTACAACAAACAACTGCTGAAACTGTCATGTTGTTGTCATGTTGTGTTGCTACCATGTTGTTGTCATGTTGTGTTGCTACATGCTGAGTTGTCATGTTGTTGTCATGTTGTGTTGCTACCATGCCATGTTGTTGTCATGTTGTGTTGCTACCATGTTGTTGTCATGTTGTGTGTACCATGTTGTGTTGCTACCATGTTGTTGTCATGTTGTGTTGCTACTATGCTACCAAAACAACTGTCATGTTGTGTTGCTACCATGTTGTTGTCATGTTGTGTTGCACCATGCTCTCACCACAAACAACAAACAACTGTTGTGTTGCTACCATGTTGTTGTCATGTTGTTGTTGTGTTGCTACCATGTTGTTGTCATGTTGTGTTGCTACCATGCTGAGTTGTCATGTTGTTGTCATGTTGTACTACAAACAACCCAAAACAACTTACATGTTGTTGTCATGTTGTGTTGCTACCATGTTGTTGTCATGTTGTGTTGCTACCATGTGAGTTGTCATGTTGTTGTCATGTTGTGTTGCTACCATGTTGTTGTCATGTTGTGTTGCTACTTGTGTTGCTACCATGTTGTTGTCATGTTGTGTTGCTACCATGTTGTTGTCATGTTGTGTTGCTACCATGTTGTTGTTGTCATGTTGTGTTGCTACCATGTTGTTGTCAGTACTGTTGTTGTACCATGTTGTTGTCAAACAACCCAAAACAACTGCTACCATGTTGTTGTCATGTTACTACTTGTGTTGCTACCAAAACATGTTGTTGTCAACCCAAAACAACTACTATGTCATGTTGTGTTGCTACCATGTTGTTGTCATGTTGTGTTGCTACCACTGTCATGTTGTTACTACTAAAACTTGTGTTGCTACCATGCTGAACTTGTCATGTTGTTGTCATGTTGTGTTGCTACCATGTTGTTGTTAACCAACCCAAAACAACTACTACAATAAAAAACAACTGTCAAACTAAAAACAACTGTAAAAACCACCCCAACTCTTTATGTTAAAACAACTACTACAAACAACCAAAACAACTGTTGAACTACCCAAACCACTACAACCAACCCAAAACAACTTGTTGTCATGTAACTACCAAAACAACTACTATGAACTTTACAACCAACCCAAAACAACTAATACAACAACCTTTTGTCAAACTTTGTTGTCATATACAAACAACCCACAACTATAAGCTGACCTTGTCATGTTGTTGTCATGTTGTGTTGCTAAACAACTACTACAACCAACCCAAAACAACTACTACAAACAACCAAAACAACTACTCAAACAACCCAAAACAACTGCTACAAACTAACCCAAAACAACTACTTGTTACCCAAAACAACTACTACAAACAACCCAAAACAACTACTATGAACTACCCAAAACAACTACTTGTCAACCCAAAACAACTACTACAACAACCCAAAACAACTACTACAAAAACAACTACTACCCAAAACAACTACTACAACCAACCCAAAACAACTACTACAACCAACCCAAAAAAACAACTACTGTGTTGCCCAAAACAACTACTACAACCAACCCAAAACAACTACTACAACCAACCCAAAACAACTACTACAAACTTGTGTTACTACAAACAACCCAAAACAACTACTACAACCAACCCAAAACAACTACCAACCTACCCAAAACAACTACTACAAACAAAAAAACAACTACTACAACCAACCCAAAACAACTACTACAACTACCCAAAACAACTACCAAACTTGTCAAAACAACTACTACAAACAACCCAAAACAACTACTACAACCAACCCAAAACAACTACTACAACCAACCCAAAACAACTACTGTCAACTGTTGTTGTCAACTACTACAACCTACCCAAAACAACTACTACAACCAACCCAAAACAACTACTACAACCAACCCAAAACAACTACCACAAACAACCCAAACAACTACTGTTGTGTTACTACAACCAACCCAAAACAACTACTGTACCCAAAACAACTACTACAACCAACCCAAAACAACTACTACAACCAACCCAAAACAACTACTCAACCAACCCAAAACAACTACTACAACCAACCCAAAACAACTACTATGCTGAAAACAACTACTACAACCAACCCAAAACAACTACTACAAAAACAACTACCAAAAAACAACTATTTACAACATGTTGTGTTGCAACTACTACAAACAACCCAAAACAACTACTGTCCAACCCAAAACAACTGTTACTACAACCCCAAAACCATGTTGTTGTACAACCAACCCAAAATGTTGTTAAACCAACCCAAAACAACTACTGCAACCAACCCAAAACAACTACTACAACCAACCCAAAACAACTACTAAACAACCCAAAACAACTACAGTTGTCAAAACAACTACAACAACCCAAAACAACTACCCCAAAACAACTACTACAAACAACCAACCCAAAACAACTACTACAACCAACCCAAAACAACTACTACAACCAACCCAAAACAACTACTACAACCAACCCAAAACAACTACTACAACCAACCCAAAACAACTACTACAAAACAACAAAACAACTACTCAACCAACCCAAAACAACTACTACAACAACCCAAAACAACTACTACAACCAACCCAAAACAACTACTACAACAACAAAACCAACCCAAAACAACTACTACAACCAACCCAAAACAACTACTACAACCAACCCAAAACAACTACTACAACCAACCCAAAACAACTACTACAACCAACCCAAAACAACTACTACAACCAACCCAAAACAACTACTACAACCAACCCAAAACAACTACTACAACCAACCCAAAACAACTACTACAAACAACCCAAAACAACTACTACAAAAACAACTACTAACCCAAAACAACTACTACAACCAACCTACAAAACAACTACTACAAACCCAAAACCAAAACAACTACTACAACCAACCCAAAACAACTACTTGCTACCCAAAACAACTACTACAACCCAAAACAACTACTACAACCAACCCAAAACAACTACTACAACCAACCCAAAACAACTACTACAACCAACCCAAAACAACTACTACAAACAACCCAAAACAACTACTACAAACAACCCAAAACAACTACTACAACAACCCAAAACAACTACTACAAACAACCCAAAACAACTACTACAAACAACCCAAAACAACTACTACAAACCAACCCAAAACAACTACTACAAACCAACCCAAAACAACTACTACAAACAACCCAAAACAACTACTACAACCAACCCAAAACAACTACTACAACCAACCCAAAACAACTACTACCCAACCCAAAACAACTACTACAACCAACCCAAAACAACTACTACAACCAACCCAAAACAACTACTACAACCAACCCAAAACAACTACTACAACCAACCCAAAACAACTACTACAACCAACCCAAAACAACTACTACAACCAACCCAAAAAACAACTACTACAAACTACAAACAACCCAAAACAACTACTACAAACCAACCTTTAAAACAAAACTACTACAAACAACCCAAAACAACTACTACAAAAACAACCCAAAACAACTACTACAACCAACCCAAAACAACTACTACAACAACTACTACAACCAACCCAAAACAACTACTACAACCAACCCAAAACAACTACTACAACCAAAACCCAAAACAACTACTACAACTACCCCCAAAACAACTACTACAAACAACCCAAAACAACTACTACAAACAACCAACCCAAAACAACTACTACAACCAACCCAAAACAACTACTAAAACAAAAACAACTACTACAACCAACCCAGAAACAACTACTAAACTACCCAAAACAACTACTACAAACAACCCAAAACAACTACTAAACTACCCAAAACAACTACTACAACCAACCCAAAACAACTACACAACAACTAAAACAACTACAAACTACCCAAAACAACTACAACAACAACAACCCAAAACAACTACTACAAACTACCCAAAACAACTACCAACCAACAACTACTACCCAAACAACTACTACAACAACCCAAAACAACTACTACAAACAACCCAAAACAACTACTACAAACAACCCAAAACAACTACTAAAAACAACTACTACAACCAACCCAAAACAACTACTACAACCAACCCAAAACAACTACTACTAAAACAACTACTAAACTACCCAAAACAACTACTACAAACAACCCAAAACAACTACCCAAAAAACAACTACTACAACCAACCCAAAACAACTACTACAACCAACCCAAAACACTACTACAACCAACCCAAAACAACTACTACAACCAACCCAAAACAACTACTACAACCAACCCAAACAACTACTAAACCAACCCAAAACAACTACTACAACCAACCCAAAACAACTACTACAACCAACCCAAAACAACTACTACAACCAACCCAAAACAACTACTACAAACAACCAAAACAAAACAACTACTACAACCAACCCAAAACAACTACTACAACCAACCCAAAACAACTACTACAACCAACCCAAAACAACTACTACAACCAACCCAAAACAACTACTACAAACTACAACCAAAACCCAAAACAACTACTACAACCAACCCAAAACAACTACTACAACCAACCCAAAACAACTACTACAACCAAAAAACAACTACTACAACCAACCCAAAACAACTACTACAACCAACCCAAAACAACCAACCCAAAACAACTACTACAACCAACCCAAAACAACTACCAACAAAAAACAACTACTACAAACCACCCAAAACAACTACTACTACTACAACCAACCCAAAACAACTACTACAAACTACCCAAAACAACTACTACAAACAACCCAAAACAACTACTACAACCACCCAAAACAACTACTACAAAACTACCAAAACAACTACTACAACCAACCCAAAACAACTACTACAACTACCCAAAACAACTACTACAAAACTACCAAAACAACTACTACAACAACTACCCAAAACAACTACTACAAACTACCCAAAACAACTACTACAACCAACCCAAAACACTACAAACTAAAAACAACTACTACAAACTACCCAAAACAACTACTACAACTACCCAAAACAACTACTACAACTACCCAAAACAACTACTACAACCAACCCAAAACAACTACTACAAAACAACCCAAAACAACTACTACAACCAACCCAAAACAACTACTACAACCAACCCAAAACAACTACTACAACTAACCCAAAACAACTACAAACTACCCAAAACAACTACTAAACTACCCAAAACAACTACTACAAACAACCCAAAACAACTACTACAAAACCCAAAACAACTACAAGCTACCTCTCAAACTACCCAAAACAACTACTACAAACTACCCAAAACAACTACCACTCAAACAACCCAAAACAGCTATAAATGACTATCAACCTCAAAAGCTGCCAAATTACGGACACGAGCCTATTTTTTGCAGTATATGAAACGTACCACGAGATGGCAGCATTGAGTTGAGTTTGTTCTTCTATATTCTAGATCGTTCTAGAAGTCACTCTAAATGCACACCACTTGTATAGTGGTGTGCACTTGACCCACAGGCTGATGGGTAGTATAAAAATAGATTTGAACACTGCTTTTTAAAAACTCAAGAAAAAAATGCATGGATTGAAATCAGAAAATAACATGGCTAAGAAAATAACATGGCAGTTTTTTGGAGGGGGTGGGGGGTTCTGCACCATTCAAAGACACTGAGTCCCACTATACTGAACAAAAATATAAACGCAACATGTAAAGTGTTGGTCCCATGTTTCATGATCTGACGTGAAATATCCCCAAAATGTTCCATACGCACAAAAAGCTTTTTTTTTCCTCCCAAATTTTGTGCACAAATTTGTTTACATCCCTGTTAGTGAGCAATTCTCCTTTGCCAAGATAATCCATCCACCTGACAGGTGTAGCATTTCAAGAAGTTGATGATCATTACATAGGTGCACCTTGTCCCCGGGGACAATAATAGGCCACTCTAAAATGTGCAGTTTTGTCACACAACACAAAGCCACAGATGTCTCAAGTTTTATGGGAGTGTGCAATTGGCATGCTGACTGCAGGAAGGTCCACCAGTGCTATTGCCAGATAATTGAATATTCATTCTCTACCATAAGCCGCCTCAAACGTTGTTTTAGAGAAATTGTCAGAACGTTCAACCGGCCTCACAGCCACAGACCATGTGTAACTACGCCAGCCCATGATCGACTCTTCCGGCGTCTTCGAATTGTGGGATCGTCTGAGACCAGCCACCAGCACAGCTGATGAAACTGAGGAGTATTTCTGTCTGTAATAAATCCCTTTTGTGGAGAAAAACTCATTCTGATTGGCTGGGCCTAGCTCCCAAGTGGGTGGGCCTATGCCCTCCCAGGCCCACCCATGGCTGTGACCCTGCCCAGTAAAGTGAAATCAATAGATTAGAGCCTAATGAATTTATTTAAATGGACTGATTTCCTTATATGAACCGTAACTCAGTAAAACAATTGTCGAAATTGTTCAGTAATAATATGCGCCTACCAAATACTACACCATACTATCCAAATGATTATTATGTCATTCTTGAACTGTACCATATTACAATGAACAGATGCTCCAACTCCCTCTAAATATCTTTAACTCTGTTCGCCAGTGTAGTCTAATTGTCATGGTAACTCATTTCACAGGTCTGGTGTTTCACGTCACCCTTTAAATACAACTGCTGTAGGATCAGTTGTCAGCTTATAGAGTAGTGGTGCAACTCCAACACACACACACGCACACACGCACGCACGCACACACACACACACACACACACAGAGCCAGGCAACTATCTGAGGAACTGGTCTCTTTTCAGACCTGAGGCTGTTCTCTATTGATTCTGTCCATCCCAAAATAAAACCTCACTAACTCCGTGTCTCCCACTGTCTTAAGCAGGAAGACAACGTCTAAACTGCAGTAATAATAGACATGGGATTCCTTCCTTCTTCCTTGGATTCTAAGGTGCATCTAACCTGTTGAAAGTTTAATACTAATTCATTTAATTTGAGTATCAAAATGAACACATTCAACATTTTTTTAAATAACATCTGTTTTTCCAAAGGAACAGTAAACTAATCCAACCATAATTTTAGAAGGATTGCCTTGTGAGTAAGGCTAACTTCTTCAATGGTTATCTTCATCACCATCTAATGAAAGGATAGCTTGCTGGTTGGGTTGAGTCCTAAATGACACCCTATCCCCTAGGGCCCCAGACCAAAGTAGTGCACTATATAGGAGATAGGGTGCGATTTGGGAATCAACCCAAGACTTAAAGGTCCAATGCAGATGTTTTATTTATTTATTTTAAATCTCAATATCAAAACATTTCTAGGTAAAAAACAAAAAGTACTTTACTGTGATTGTTTACAAATTAAAATGGTCAAAAAGATACAACAATTACTTCTTAGCGAAGAGCAATTTCTTAAAACAAGAACATATCTAGGACTGTCTGGGTGTGGTCTGAGTGGGGCTTTTCAAACAGGTCTTACACTAAGTGGGCAGGTCTTACACTAAGTGGGCAGGTCTAACACTAAGTGGGCAGGTCTTACACTAAGTGGGCAGGTCTTACACTAAGTGGGCAGGTCTTACACTAAGTGGGCTGGTCTAACACTAAGTGGGCAGGTCTTACACTAAGTGGGCTGGTCTTACACTAAGTGGGCAGGTCTTACACTAAGTGGGCAGGTCTTACACTAAGCGGGCAGGTCTAACACTAAGTGGGCATTAACACTCATTATCACAATATTATTCCAACCTAAGTGTGAAAATATACACTGACTGTAAAAAAAAACATCACGAACGACCTCCCCTGGATCACCTGGCCAGTCTCTGGATCACCTGGCCAGTCTCTGAATCACCTGGCCAGTCTCTGAATCACCTGGCCAGTCTCTGAATCACCTGGCCAGTCTCTGAATCACCTGGCCAGTCTCTGAATCACCTGGCCAGTCTCTGGATCACCTGGCCAGTCTCTGAATCACCTGGCCAGTCCCTGGATCACCTGGCCAGTCTCTGAATCACCTGGCCAGTCTCTGGATCACCTGGCCAGTCTCTGGATCACCTGGCCAGTCTCTGGATCACCTGGCCAGTCCATGTTAGCAGGTGTCTTCATATTTTCTACATGCGGCGTATATAAAAACACAGGAATATGATGTTTTTGACAGCGCTGGGCCTTTAAATCAGTACTGATGCTTAATCATTGTGCATTTGCTATGTAGGCCTACAGCATGCAAACATACACACTGTACTGATGCTACTGCATTAGCCTGCCTGGAGAAGAGAGAGGGTCAATGAGAAAGAAAGTCACCTGTTGCCATGGCAGCAAACCCAAAAGGACAGGGTTCCCATCTCTTCTACTGTTAGAGAGAAAATCATTTGCCTGCTACAATGCTTCATGATTTGCATAAATTGCAAATCGATTATTCGATTAGTAGCATGTTTGATCTTGTCTCCCTCACTAGCTTTAAGCACCAACTGTCAGAGCAGCTCACAGATTACTGCACCTGTACATAGCCCACCTATAATTTAGCCCAAACAACTACCTCTTTCCCTACTGTATTTAATTGATTTATTTAGCTCCTTTGCACCCCATTATTTTTATTTCTACTTTGCACATTCTTCCATTGCAAATCTACCATTCCAGTGTTTTACTTGCTATATTGTATTTACTTTGCCACCATGGCCTTTTTTTGCCTTTACCTCCCTTCTCACCTCATTTGCTCACATCGTATATAGACTTGTTTTTCTACTGTATTATTGAATGTATGTTTGTTTTACTCCATGTGTAACTCTGTGTCGTTGTATCTGTCGAACTGCTTTGCTTTATCTTGGCCAGGTCGCAATTGTAAATGAGAACTTGTTCTCAACTTGCCTACCTGGTTAAATAAAGGTGAAATAAATAACATTTAAAAAATGATTCCCAAGTGAAGAAATGTCCCACGTCACAGACTACATTTAGATCGAGTGTGTTGGTTTTAAAACACGTATTATACGGCACTGGACAATACGTTTAATGTGCAAATGACTGATAAATCAATACCAAGGACTGACTGAAACACCAACACATTTATTCCATTAAGAAATAAATAGATACGCGCCATAATAACGAATCACACAATTCCGAACCAATATAGACACGGCAGGTAGCCTCGACAATTGGGACCCTGGATGTGACCCTCCTCGCTGCGAGTGTCTCAGGGGAAGTTCGAAAATGCCACAAAAAAAAAAACATTTATATTATAGACTGTGTGTAACAGGACAAATATAAACACCACACACATTATCATAATGTCTTATAAGCTCTGCAAACATTTAACAGTTTATAAACGTGCTATCAATACAGCAAAGACGTGAGAACACGTGTGGCTTAGTTGGTAGCGTATGGCACTTACAACGCCAGAGTTATGGGTTCGATTCCCACGGGAGGACCAGTACGAAGATATATGGACTCTCACTAGTGTTAATTAAGTCGCACTGGATAAAAGCGTCTGCTAAATCTTTATGTATGTTTATCTTGAGTAAGTAAAAGTGATTTCAATTTGGACTACTAGGCGCATGCGTTCTGAAGAAGCAGCCAGGAAGAGGGACTCCAGTTTGGCATTCTAGGTACCAACATCAGTACTGCGTACGAGGGAAGCTATCGCCCGACTTTCAAATACATGATCCTTGGCTAATCCTCCAGCCTCTTGGGGAACGAAGATAATAACCCGTGTGCCGGAATTAGCGAGACACGAAAACAAAACAACGTTTAACATAAAACTAAATTGGCTACTGTCGCTTTTCCTGATTTGCAGGTTCCTTCCTCTCTCCGGGTTCGTGGAGGATGAGGTTCCCGACCATCAGACGGTGTCCTGGGGAAGCAGATGGGAAGAAGGAACTGGCGCCTCCATTTAGGAACCCCTTTGTGCATGACTTGAGATTCACCCCGCTGGAAAAGGCAAAGGTAAGCGGAAAAAAAAATATTACAACTGGTGCAACACGTAAACCAATGTTTATTATTTTATTTTTTTTATCGATAAGATTTATATAACGGGTTGCTGGCCAGCCAGCTAACTACCGATCAAGGTGTTTAGCTGGCCTAATTGACTAGCAACTAGCTACATGTTGCTCACTGGACTCGTACACTCTGACTACCAAGTCTTGACAACAAGCTGGACAAATATTTGGAAACAGCGGCATTATCCTGCACATAAACCACGACACACAGTGGGAGCAGCTATAAGAAAACAATTCACATGTCCTGGTGTGGTTAGGAAATGTAGCTGATAAACCAGCCACCAATGTTAAGAAATTATAATGAATTAAAATTATAATAATTACAAGAGGATACGTATTTTGCAAAAGAGTCACAAGAGGCCCCCCCCTGAACATCATCACTTGAGTTGAGTTGTGTATTCCTGCTCAGTCAGCATCTGGTCTGGTGTGTCTTGTCCATGTAAGCATTATGTTCTGTTGAACGCTGGGGGGGGGGGGGGGGATAATTAGTTTTAATAATATACATTTCATACAATGTATATTAGTATGAAATGGACCAGATAATGCATGTATCCCACTTGATCCAAGCGTGCAGAGTTCAACAACCAGTAGTTGACACTGAATATCAGTACGCCAGCAACTCTTCCATTGCTTCTTCTATTAAAATGATGGCGCTTGACAGGTACAGCAAACACAGTTCCGTATGAAGGTAAAAAGGCATAAAATTGGCTTGTCCAATAGAAATCCCCGGTCACAATTTGTAAAGCGATGTCATGGCGACGTTAGTTAGCTAAGCGCATGCGTAGAAACAGGTTATCGGGTTTTTAATGGTCGTCTCGCAGCGAATTGCGCATGTGCAGGACGTCAAATCAAACGCATTCCTTCAATATAAAGTTGTTGTTGATGAAAATGAAAAACGTGTCAGTTAGTCAATTTCACGAAATTGGAGTAATAAAATGTTTACTTAAGAATCTAGGTTGTGCCTTTTAGATTTCGACTAAAATTAACAAGTAAAGGAAGAGATATTTGACTTCTCATTGACTTGTCAAACTCCGTGAATCCACGGTTCATTTTCTGTATTCAGGGTTCACTGTAACATCGTTTGAAGCTTTGTTTTACTATTGCCGTTTATAGCTACTTTCAGGATTGTATATAGATTTGTTCTCCTTAATTAAAAGTCATTTGATTTATTTGTTTCATTCTCTGGATTGTTGAATCAAACTTTTGGCCGCCAGGTCCTGATATTTAGGGCATTAAAAACGACAACCTGTCTTCTGAACGAGCCTGGTGCGCATGTTCAAATCAAATGTTATTTGTCACATGCGCCGAATACAATATGCTTACTTTACAAGCCCTTAACCAACAACACTTTAAGAAAAACAAAGTGTAAATAAAAGTAACAATTACACAGCAGCAGTCAAATAACAATGTGGAGGCTATATACAGGGTATTACGGTACAGAGTCAATGTGGTGGCTATATACAGGGTATTACGGTACAGAGTCAATGTGGAGACTATATACAGGGTATTACGGTATAGAGTCAATGTGGAGGCTATATACAGGGTATTACGGTACAGAGTCAATGTGGAGGCTATATACAGGGTATTACGGTACAGAGTCAATGTGGAGGCTATATACAGGGTATTACGGTACAGAGTCAATGTGGAGACTATATACAGGGTATTACGGTACAGAGTCAATGTGGAGGCTATATACAGGGTATTACGGTACAGAGTCAATGTGGAGGCTATATACAGGGTATTACGGTACAGAGTCAATGTGGAGGCTATATACAGGGGGTACCGGTACAGAGTCAATGTGGAGGCTATATACAGGGTATTACAGTACAGAGTCAATGTGGAGGCTATATACAGGGTGTTACGGTACAGAGTCAATATGGAGGCTATATACAGGGAGTACCGGTGCAGAGTCAATATGGAGGCTATATACAGGGAGTACCGGTACAGAGTCAATATGGAGG
>NW_025746240.1:45000-62996 GCF_021184085.1 Oncorhynchus gorbuscha | reverse complement strand
CAGAGTCAATATGGAGGCTATATACAGGGAGTACCGGTGCAGAGTCAATATGGAGGCTATATACAGGGAGTACCGGTACAGAGTCAATATGGAGGCTATATACAGGGGGGCACCGGTACAGAGTCAATGTGGAGGCTATATACAGGGGGTACCGGTACAGAGTCAATGTGGAGGCTATATACAGGGGGTACCGGTACAGAGTCAATGTGGAGGCTATATACAGTTGGTACTGGTACAGAGTCGACGTGGAGGCTATATACAGGGTGTTACGGTACAGAGTCAATGTGGAGGCTATATACAGGGGGTATGAGATGAGACAGCCTATAGGGAGGAGGTCAGAGACCTGGCCGTGTGGTGCCAGGACAACAACCTCTCCCTCAATGTAAGTAAGACAAAGGGTCTATCATCCTCCAAACTGCATCCGACCACAAGGAGCTACAAAGCTCAGTGCAAATGGCACAGTACATCTCTGTGGTCGAGCTCCCTACCATCCACGATTTCTATACCAGGCGGTGTCAGAGGAAGGCCAATTTGTTTTACCCCAGCCACCCAAGTCATAGACTGTTCTCTCTACTACTACACAACCTGGGGTGGACCTGTGAATCTATGGATGGTGACCTAGGGGGGGGGGGGTTCTACCTGAATCTATAGTGACCTGGGGGTTCTACCTGACTCTATAGTGACCTGGGGGGGGGGGGGGTTCTACCTGGATCTATAGTGACCTGGGAGAGTTCTACCTGAATCTATAGTGACCTGGGGGTTCTACCTGAATCTATAGTAACCTGGGGGTTCTACCTGAATCTATAGTGACCTGGGGGTTCTACCTGAATCTATAGTGACCTGGGGGTTCTACCTGAATCTATAGTGTCCTGGGGGTTCTACCTGAATCTATAGTGACCTGGGGGGGGGGGGTTTACCTGAATCTATAGTGACCTGGGGGAGGTTTTACCTGAATCTATAGTGACCTGGGGGGAGGTTTTACCTGAATCTATAGTGACCTGGGGGGGGAGGTTTTACCTGAATCTATAGTGACCTGGGGGGGTTCTACCTGAATCTATAGTGACCTGGGGGGGTTCTACCTGAATCTATAGTGACCTGCGGGGGTTCTACCTGAATCTATAGTAACCTGGAGGGGGGGGGTTTCTACCTGAATCTATAGTGACCTGGGGGGTTTTACCTGAATCTATAGTGACCTGGGGGGGGTTCTACCTGTATCTATAGTGACCTGGGGGGTTCTACCTGAATCTTATATCCAGATAAACCAACAAGTCAATAAGGTCTTAATTTCCCTATTAGAGACCTAACCATCCTTGAGCCATTTACCGTCCCAGTCATAAATGTCCACATTCCTATGCAAAATGTCTGCTTTATAATGTCTCACACTGAATCAGCCTGAAGTATATCACATGGAAAATAAAGCCACATGACTCCTTTCCTCTGTGGATATAAATGTAGTACGATATTCTCTCTCTCTCTCTCTCTCTCTCTCTGTCTGTCTGTCTGTCTGTCTGTCTGTCTGTCTGTCTGTCTGTCTGTCTGTCTGTCTGTCTGTCTGTCTGTCTGTCTGTCTGTCTGTCTGTCTGTCTGTCTGTCTGTCTGTCTGTCTGTCTGTCTGTCTGTCTGTCTGTCTGTCTGTCTGTCTGTCTGTCTGTCTGTCTGTCTGTCTGTGTCTCTCTCTGTCTGTGTCTCTCTCTGTCTCTGTCTCTCTCTCTTTCTCCCTCCCCTCTCTCTCTCTCCCTCTCCCCTCTCTCTCTCCCCCTCTCTCTCTCTCCCCCTCTCTCTCTCTCCCTCTCCCCTCTCTCTCTCTCCCCCTCTCTCTCTCTCCCCCTCCCCTCTCTCTCTCTCTCTCTCTCCCCCTACCCTCTCTCTCTCTCTCTTCCCCTCTCTCTCCTCTACCCCCTCTCTTCATTCTTCACCCATCTCTTTCCACCCCCCCCCCCCCTTGGGCTCCAGAGTGTGCATCAGCGGGCTAAGGCATCTCAGTGCAAGAGGCATCACTACAGTCCCTGGTTCGAATCCATGCTGCATCACAGTCTGGCTGTGATTGGGAGTCCCGTAGGGCGGCGCACAATTGGCCCAGTGTTGTCCGGGTTAGGGGTTTGGCCTCAGCATCCTGCCTGCATCACGCTGTAGGGTCAGCATCCTGCCTGCATCACGCTGTAGGCCTCAGCATCCTGCCTGCATCATGCTGCAGGCCTCAGCATCCTGCCTGCATCACGCTGTAGGGTCAGCATCCTGCCTGCATCACGCTGTAGGCCTCAGCATCCTGCCTGCATCACGCTGCAGGCCTCAGCATCCTGCCTGCATCACGCTGTAGGCCTCAGCATCCCGCTGATTCCCCTCTAGTCAGGGACTGATTTAGACCTGGGACACCAGGTGGGTGATTCCCCTCTAGTCGGGGCCTGATTTAGACCTGGGACTCCAGGTGGGTGATTCCCCTCTAGTCAGTGCCTGATTTAGACCTGGGACACCAGGTGGGTGATTCCCCTCTAGTCAGGGCCTGATTTAGACCTGGGACACCAGGTGGGTGATTCCCCTCTAATCAGGGACTGATTTAGACCTGGGACACCAGGTGGGTGCAGTTCATTATCAGGTAGAACAGGAAGCCAGTAGTTGTCTGGACCTCCAGGGTAGGACTGGAATAAACTCCGGCGTTAGAAGCTTGTGTCTCGACTGTCTCCCGGTTTTTAGAAGTGTTTCAAATGAAACGACGACCGTAAATGTCCCTCTTGTTTCAAATTATTCAACGCTCGACTGTAATGAGAACCGTTTCCTCTGTGAAGCTGACCTCGGTGCTTTACTAGAATGTAGGCGAGGTTCCACCGCGGTTCACTTGGTATGTAGCCGTTGTGTAAGTCTACACACCACTGAGACGGTCTGTGTCACAGTGGGGTGGGGGGGGAGACATTTCATGTCCTGTTATAGTCGTAGGCCTATTGTCATGGTAACGTGGCTGAAACCACTGACTCCTCCCCGTTTCAGTAACACAGCACATGTTTTCATTCAGTGTGGCTGTGGCTGTGTGTATTCTCACACGTTTGGATTCTCTATAAATATTACCCAGAATGCATTACATTCATAATGTAGGTTATTCTGCGCTCCATTCAGGGTATCAGGTGGGAAAATTATTTTGTTGTTGTTAATGTAGACCAATGAAACTAATTTAAAATGAGTTTGAGACAGTGTAGGCTAGGTGAACTCTCCTGTCCTCTGGCAGTCTGTTGACCAGCTCTCTGAATGGTTGTTGGGGACATTGTTAGCATGGGTTTAGAACTCTGTTTGTGTCGTGGATGAAGGGGTGTCCTGTATATATAGTGTATGAAGGGGTGTCCATACTGCTGTATATATAGTGTATGAAGGGGTGTCCATACTGCTGTATATATAGTGGATGAAGGGGTGTCCTCATACTGCTGTATATATAGTGGATGAAGTCGTGTCCACATACTGCTGTATATATAGTGTATGAAGGGGTGTCCATACTGCTGTATATATAGTGGATGAAGGGGTGTCCATACTGCTGTATATATAGTGGATGAAGGGGTGTCCTGTATATATAGTGGATGAAGGGCTGTCCTGTATATATAGTGGATGAAGGGGTGTCCTGTATATATAGTGTATGAAGGGGTGTCCTGTATATATAGTGTATGAAGGGGTGTCCACATACTGCTGTATATATAGTGGATGAAGGGGTGTCCTGTATATATAGAGTATGAAGGGGTGTCCTGTATATATAGTGGATGAAGGGGTGTCCTGTATATATAGTGGATGAAGGGCTGTCCTGTATATATAGTGGATGAAGGGGTGTCCTGTATATATAGTGGATGAAGGGGTGTCCTGTATATATAGTGGATGAAGGGGTGTCCACATACTGCTGTATATATAGTGGATGAAGGGGTGTCCTGTATATATAGTGGATGAAGGGGTGTCCTGTATATATAGTGGATGAAGGGGTGTCCTGTATATATAGTGGATGAAGGGGTGTCCTGTATATATAGTGGATGAAGGGGTGTCCTGTATATATAGTGGATGAAGGGGTGTCCTGTATATATAGTGGATGAAGGGGTGTCCTGTATATATAGTGGATGAAGGGGTGTCCATACTGCTGTATATATAGTGGATGAAGGGGTGTCCTGTATATATAGTGTATGAAGGGGTGTCCATACTGCTGTATATATAGTGGATGAAGGGGTGTCCACATACTGCTGTATATATAGTGGATGAAGGGGTGTCCTGTATATATAGTGGATGAAGGGGTGTCCATACTGCTGTATATATAGTGGATGAAGGGGTGTCCTGTATATATAGTGTATGAAGGGGTGTCCATACTGCTGTATATATAGTGGATGAAGGGGTGTCCTCTATATATAGTGTATGAAGGGGTGTCCTGTATATATAGTGGATGAAGGGGTGTCCTGTATATATATAGTGGATGAAGGGGTGTCCTGTATATATAGTGGATGAAGGGGTGTCCTGTATATATATAGTGGATGAAGGGGTGTCCTTATACTGCTGTATATATAGTGGATGAAGGGGTGTCCATACTGCTGTGTATATAGTGTATGAAGGGGTGTCCTGTATATATAGTGGATGAAGGGGTGTCCTGTATATATAGTGTATGAAGGGGTGTCCTGTATATATAGTGGATGAAGGGGTGTCCTGTATATATAGTGTATGAAGGGGTGTCCATACTGCTGTATATATAGTGGATGAAGGGGTGTCCATACTGCTGTATATATAGTGGATGAAGGGGTGTCCTCATACTGCTGTATATATAGTGTATGAAGGGGTGTCCTCATACTGCTGTATATATAGTGGATGAAGGGGTGTCCTCATACTGCTGTATATATAGTGGATGAAGGGGTGTCCTCATACTGCTGTATATATAGTGTATGAAGGGGTGTCCTCATACTGCTGTATATATAGTGGATGAAGGGGTGTCCTCATACTGCTGTATATATAGTGGATGAAGGGGTGTCCTCATACTGCTGTATATATAGTGGATGAAGGGGTGTCCTGTATATATAGTGGATGAAGGGGTGTCCTGTATATATAGTGGATGAAGGGGTGTCCTCATACTGCTGTATGTATAGTGGATGAAGGGGTGTCCTGTATATATAGTGGATGAAGGGGTGTCCTGTATATATAGTGGATGAAGGGGTGTCCACATACTGCTGTATATATAGTGGATGAAGGGGTGTCCTCATACTGCTGTATATATAGTGGATGAAGGGGTGTCCTCATACTGCTGTATATATAGTGTATGAAGGGGTGTCCATACTGCTGTATATATAGTGGATGAAGGGGTGTCCTGTATATATAGTAGATGAAGGGGTGTCCATACTGCTGTATATATAGTGGATGAAGGGGTGTCCTGTATATATAGTGGATGAAGGGGTGTCCTGTATATATAGTGTATGAAGGGCTGTCCTGTATATATAGTGGATGAAGGGGTGTCCTGTATATATAGTGTATGAAGGGCTGTCCTGTATATATAGTGGATGAAGGGGTGTCCATACTGCTGTATATATAGTGGATGAAGGGGTGTCCTGTATATATAGTGGATGAAGGGGTGTCCTGTATATATAGTGGATGAAGGGGTGTCCTGTATATATAGTGGATGAAGGGGTGTCCTGTATATATAGTGGATGAAGGGGTGTCCTGTATATATAGTGGATGAAGGGGTGTCCTGTATATATAGTGGATGAAGGGGTGTCCTGTATATATAGTGGATGAAGGGGTGTCCTGTATATATAGTGGATGAAGGGCTGTCCTGTATATATAGTGGTTGAAGGGCTGTCCTGTATATATAGTGTATGAAGGGGTGTCCTGTATATATAGTGTATGAAGGGGTGTCCTGTATATATAGTGGATGAAGGGGTGTCCACATACTGCTGTATATATAGTGGATGAAGGGGTGTCCTCATACTGCTGTATATATAGTGGATGAAGGGGTGTCCTGTATATATAGTGGATGAAGGGGTGTCCACATACTGCTGTATATATAGTGGATGAAGGGGTGTCCTCATACTGCTGTATATATAGTGGATGAAGGGGTGTCCTCATACTGCTGTATATATAGTGGATGAAGGGGTGTCCTGTATATATAGTGGATGAAGGGGTGTCCTGTATATATAGTGGATGAAGGGGTGTCCTGTATATATAGTGGATGAAGGGGTGTCCTGTATATATAGTGGATGAAGGGCTGTCCTGTATATATAGTGTATGAAGGGGTGTCCTGTATATATAGTGGATGAAGGGGTGTCCTCATACTGCTGTATATATAGTGGATATATAGTGGTGAACCCCCCCCCCTCCCTGAAGTGTCTTATTAACGCAGTCGCTGACTGAAAAAGCGGTCTATTCAGGCTGGGTGGTGAGTTAGACATATTCTCATCTGCTACATGAGCCCAGAGGGATGTTGTTGATCACCACATGGTGTTTTAAAGCGCTGTTTCCTCCTATAATGTTAGTTTTTTGTCAGGTCACTTTTACCAAATCTGGTCGTCGTCGTGGTAGTCGATCCACTGGGATGTTTCTCCTGGCTGTGTTGACGTCTGTGAGTTACGTCTCTGTGTGGTTTGACTGACAGTCCCAACTACCAGTCAGTCACTCTGTGTGGTTTGACTGACAGTCCCAACTACCAGTCAGTCACTCTGTGTGGTTTGACTGACAGTCCCAACTACCAGTCAGTCACTCTGTGTGGTTTGACTGACAGTCCCAACTACCAGTCAGTCACTCTGTGTGGTTTGACTGACAGTCCCAACTACCAGTCGGTCACTCTGTGTGGTTTGACTGACAGTCCCAACTACCAGTCAGTCACTCTGTGTGGTTTGACCGACAGTCCCAACTACCAGTCAGTCACTCTGTGTGGTTTGACTGACAGTCCCAACTACCAGTCAGTCACTCTGTGTAGTTTGCCTGACAGTCCCAACTACCAGTCAGTCACTCTGTGTGGTTTGACTGACAGTCCCAACTACCAGTCAGTCACTCTGTGTGGTTTGCCTGACAGTCCCAACTACCAGTCAGTCACTCTGTGTGGTTTGACCGACAGTCCCAACTACCAGTCAGTCACTCTGTGTAGTTTGCCTGACAGTCCCAACTACCAGTCAGTCACTCTGTGTGGTTTGACCGACAGTCCCAACTACCAGTCAGTCACTCTGTGTGGTTTGACTGACAGTCCCAACTACCAGTCAGTCACTCTGTGTGGTTTGCCTGACAGTCCCAACTACCAGTCAGTCACTCTGTGTAGTTTGACCGACAGTCCCAACTACCAGTCAGTCACTCTGTGTGGTTTGACTGACAGTCCCAACTACCAGTCAGTCACTCTGTGTGGTTTGACTGACAGTCCCAACTACCAGTCAGTCACTCTGTGTAGTTTGCCTGACAGTCCCAACTACCAGTCAGTCACTCTGTGTAGTTTGACTGACAGTCCCAACTACCAGTCAGTCACTCTGTGTAGTTTGACTGACAGTCCCAACTACCAGTCAGTCACTCTGTGTAGTTTGACTGACAGTCCCAACTACCAGTCAGTCACTCTGTGTGGTTTGACTGACAGTCCCAACTACCAGTCAGTCACTCTGTGTAGTTTGACTGACAGTCCCAACTACCAGTCAGTCACTCTGTGTAGTTTGACTGACAGTCCCAACTACCAGTCAGTCACTCTGTGTAGTTTGACTGACAGTCCCAACTACCAGTCAGTCACTCTGTGTAGTTTGACTGACAGTCCCAACTACCAGTCAGTCACTCTGTGTAGTTTGACCGACAGTCCCAACTACCAGTCAGTCCTACACTAAAAGCCTCCCAGCCTTTAGTTGTGTTCAACATCTCCCACAGCAGGATTCCCAGATGTCTGGCCAGTCTTCTAAAGTCACTCTGCTGAATGAAACAACTCAGGCCTCTAAACACTCGGTTGATGTTTCCGCTCGTTTTAACAACCTTTACGCATCGTCAGTGTGGTGGTGGTCAATGTGTCATGATGTTTCACAGCCTGTGTTGACCTCAGTGTGTTTATCCAAAATGGCACCCTGTGAACCACTGTCCCCTTTAAAAGGAGAAGGAGCCAACCACTATCCCTTTAAAAGGAGAAGGAGCCAACCACTATCCCTTTAAAAGGAGAAGGAGCCAACCAGTATCCCTTTAAAAGGAGAAGGAGCCAACCACTATCCCTTTAAAAGGAGAAGGAGCCAACCACTATCCCTTTAAAAGGAGAAGGAGCCAACCACTATCCCTTTAAAAGGAGCCAACCAGTATCCCTTTAAAAGGAGAAGGAGCCAACCACTATCCCTTTAAAAGGAGCCAACCAGTATCCCTTTAAAAGGAGAAGGAGCCAACCACTATCTCTTTAAAAGGAGAAGGAGCCAACCACTATCCCTTTAAAAGAGAACACCTTTATTTAACCAGGTAGGCTAGTTGAGAACACCTTTATTTAACCAGGTAGACTAGTTGAGAACACCTTTATTTAACCAGGTAGACTAGTTGAGAACACCTTTATTTAACCAGGTAGACTAGTTGAGAACACCTTTATTTAACCAGGTAGACTAGTTGTGTTATGCAGGTGAATGAGGACCCAAAAGCGACTTGGCGAAAACAGAGTTTTTAATCCAGTAAGATACTTAACAAAACAAAAGGCATAATACTACTCGTAAAGACGAGAACAGACTGGAGACTTGATCAAGAACTGCAGGTTGCCTCGGGAAGGCACTTGAACCTAGCAGACTCAGACACCTGCTCACCACGCAGCATCTGAGGGAAACACGACACGACAGGGCAAAACATAGACACAGCACGGTGAATATAGACAAGGATCCGACAGGGCAGGTACGGAAAACAAGGAGAGAAATAGGGACTCTAATCAGGGAAAAGGATCGGGAACAGGTGTGGGAAGACTAAATGATTGATTAGGGGAATAGGAACAGCTGGGAGCAGGAACGGAACGATAGAGAGAAGAGAGAGCGAGAGAGTGAGAGAGGGAGGGGGAGAGAGAGGGATAGAAAGAGGGAAAGAACCTAATAAGACCAGCAGAGGGAAACGAATAGAAGGGGAAGCACAGGGACAAGACATGATAATTAATGACAAAACATGACAAGTTGAGAACACCTTTATTTAACCAGGTAGACTAGTTGAGAACAACTCATTTACAACTGCAACCTGGCCAAGATAAAGCAAAGCAGTGTTAACAGACAACAACACAGAGTTACACATGAAATAAACAAAACATACAGTCAATAACACAATAGACATCAAATCTATTTACAGTGTGTACAAATGAGGTAAGATTAGGGAGGTAAAGGCAATAAATAGGCTGTAGTGGAGAGGTAATTATAATATAGCAATTAAACACTGGAGTGATAGATGTGCAGAAGATGAATGTGCAAGTAGAGATACTGGGGTGCAAAGGAGCAATACATAAATAACAGTATGGGGATGAGGTTGTTGGATGGGCTATTTACAGATGGGCTATGTACAGGTGCAGTGATCTTATGCCTACTGTCAGTGCTGTCATTGTGAAGTGGAAACATCTAAGAGAAACAACGGCTCAGCCGCAAAGTGGTAGACCACACAAGCTCACAGAACGGGACCGCTGAGTGCTGAAGTGCGTTGCGCGTAAAAATCGTCTGTCTTCGTTGCAGCATTCACTACCGAGTCACAAACTGCCTCCAGAAGCAACATCAGCACAAGAACTGTTTGTCAGGAGCTTCATGAAATGGGTTTCCATGGCCGAGCAGCCTCACACAAGGCTAGGATCACCAAGCACAATGCCAAGCGTCGGCTGAAGTGGTGTAAAGCTTCGCCGCCATTGGACTCTGGAGCAGTGGAATCACGTTCTCTTGGAGTGATGAATCACACTTCACCATCTGGCAGTCCGATGGACAAATCTAAGTTTTGCCACGAACCGGCTCGTAGCCCGTAACAAAGAGGGAGACGACGTGGAGATAAGGAATATAGCAAAAATATATTTATTAACTAAAGTACACTATATACAATTGACAATTGTGTGTGTGTGCGTGCGTGTTTGCGTGCGTGCGTGCGGTCAGTAATCAGTAGTGTGAGTGGATGTGTGTGTGTGTGTGTGTGTGTGTGTGTGTGTGTGTGTGTGTGTGTGTGTGTGTGTGTGTGTGTGTGTGTGTGTGTGTGTGTGTGTGTGTGTGTGTGTGTTCGTAGGAGGTGTTGAGAGGTGCCAAAACAAACAAGCCACAAAATTCCACAACCAAAATCCACCAGTTTTGTCGACATGGAGAGAGTCTCCTCAATGAATGGGGGAAAGGTGTGTCCCATTTCGCTGACAACCCTCCCGGCTCCGCCCACCGACGTCCTAATAAGGAAATCAAGAGCAAAGAGAAAGAAATTCGGCAGACAGAGTGGGAGGGTCTCCACAGTTACGGAGGGTCGTCACAGTTACGGAGGGTCGTCACAGAGTGGGAGGGTCGTCACAGAGTGGGAGGGTCGTCACAGAGTGGGAGGGTCGTCACAGAGTGGGAGGGTCGTCACAGAGTGGGAGGGTCGTCACAGTTACGGAGGGTCGTCACAGTTACGGAGGGTCGTCACAGTTACGGAGGGTCGTCACAGTTACGGAGGGTCGTCACAGTTACGGAGGGTCGTCACAATTACTGAGGGTCGTCACAGAGTGGGAGGGTCGTCACAGAGTGGGAGGGTCGTCACAGTTACGGAGGGTCGTCACAGTTACTGAGGGTCGTCACAGAGTGGGAGGGTCTTCACAGAGTGGGAGGGTCTTCACAGAGTGGGAGGGTCTTCACAGAGTGGGAGGGTCTTCACAGTTACGGAGGGTCTTCACAGAGTGGGAGGGTCCTTACAGTTACGGAGGGTCGTCACAGAGTGGGAGGGTCGTCACAGAGTGGGAGGGTCGTCACAGAGTGGGAGGGTCATCACAATTTGGTGGATGCCAGGAGAACGCTAGCTGCCCCAATATACAGTGCCCACTGTAAAGTTTGGTGGATCTATCCAAGCTGTTCCTGTCTGCCTGCAGCTCTGTTCTATCTATCCAAGCTGTCTGCCTGCAGCTCTGTTCTATCTATCCAAGCTGTCTGTCTACAGCTCTGTTCTGTCTATCCAAGCTGTCTGTCTACAGCTCTGTTCTGTCTATCCAAGCTGTCTGTCTACAGCTCTGTTCTGTCTATCCAAGCTGTCTGTCTACATCTCTGTTCTGTCTATCCAAGCTGTCTGTCTACATCTCTGTTCTGTCTATCCAAGCTGTCTGTCTACAGCTCTGTTCTGTCTATCCAAGCTGTCTGTCTACAGCTCTGTTCTGTCTATCCAAGCTGTCTGTCTACAGCTCTGTTCTGTCTATCCAAGCTGTCTGTCTACATCTCTGTTCTGTCTATCCAAGCTGTCTGTCTACAGCTCTGTTCTGTCTATCCAAGCTGTCTGTCTACAGCTCTGTTCTGTCTATCCAAGTTGTCTGTCTACAGCTCTGTTCTGTCTATCCAAGCTGTCTGTCTACAGCTCTGTTCTGTCTATCCAAGCTGTCTGTCTACAGCTCTGTTCTGTCTATCCAAGCTGTCTGTCTACAGCTCTGTTCTATCTATCCAAGCTGTCTGTCTACAGCTCTGTTCTGTCTATCCAAGCTGTCTGTCTACAGCTCTGTTCTGTCTATCCAAGCTGTCTGTCTACAGCTCTGTTCTGTCTATCCAAGCTGTCTGTCTACAGCTCTGTTCTGTCTATCCAAGCTGTCTGTCTACAGCTCTGTTCTGTCTATCCAAGCTGTCTGTCTACAGCTCTGTTCTATCTATCCAAGCGGTCTGTCTGTCTACAGCTCTGTTCTGTCTATCCAAGCTGTCTGTCTCCAGCTCTGTTCTGTCTATCCAAGCTGTCTGTCTACAGCTCTGTTCTGTCTATCCAAGCTGTCTGTCTACAGCTCTGTTCTGTCTATCCAAGCTGTCTGTCTACAGCTCTGTTCTGTCTATCCAAGCTGTCTGTCTACAGCTCTGTTCTGTCTATCCAAGCTGTCTGTCTACAGCTCTGTTCTGTCTATCCAAGCTGTCTGTCTACATCTCTGTTCTGTCTATCCAAGCTGTCTGTCTACAGCTCTGTTCTGTCTATCCAAGCTGTCTGTCTACATCTCTGTTCTGTCTATCCAAGCTGTCTGTCTACAGCTCTGTTCTATCTATCCAAGCTGTCTGTCTACATCTCTGTTCTGTCTATCCAAGCTGTCTGTCTACAGCTCTGTTCTATCTATCCAAGCTGTCTGTCTACATCTCTGTTCTGTCTATCCAAGCTGTCTGTCTACATCTCTGTTCTGTCTATCCAAGCTGTCTGTCTACAGCTCTGTTCTGTCTATCCAAGCTGTCTGTCTACAGTTCTGTTCTGTCTATCCAAGCTGTCTGTCTACAGCTCTGTTCTGTCTATCCAAGCTGTCTGTCTACAGCTCTGTTCTATCTATCCAAGCTGTCTGTCTACAGCTCTGTTCTATCTATCCAAGCTGTCTGTCTACAGCTCTGTTCTGTCTATCCAAGCTGTCTGTCTACAGCTCTGTTCTGTCTATCAGCTGTCTGTTCTCTGTTCTATCCAAGCTGTCTGTCTACAGCTCTGTTCTATCTATCCAAGCTGTCTGTCTACAGCTCTGTTCTATCTATCCAAGCTGTCTGTCTACAGCTCTGTTCTGTCTATCCAAGCTGTCTGTCTACAGCTCTGTTCTGTCTATCCAAGCTGTCTGTCTACAGCTCTGTTCTGTCTATCCAAGCTGTCTGTCTACAGCTCTGTTCTGTCTATCCAAGCTGTCTGTCTACAGCTCTGTTCTGTCTATCCAAGCTGTCTGTCTACATCTCTGTTCTGTCTATCCAAGCTGTCTGTCTACAGCTCTGTTCTGTCTATCCAAGCTGTCTGTCTACATCTCTGTTCTGTCTATCCAAGCTGTCTGTCTACAGCTCTGTTCTGTCTATCCAAGCTGTCTTCTACATCTCTGTTCTGTCTATCCAAGCTGTCTGTCTACTGTTCTCTCTGTTCTGTCTGTCTATCCAAGCTGTCTGTCTACATCTCTGTTCTGTCTATCCAAGCTGTCTGTCTACATCTCTGTTCTGTCTATCCAAGCTGTCTGTCTACATCTCTGTTCTGTCTATCCAAGCTGTCTGTCTACAGCTCTGTTCTGTCTATCCAAGCTGTCTGTCTACATCTCTGTTCTATCTATCCAAGCTGTCTGTCTACATCTCTGTTCTATCTATCCAAGCTGTCTGTCTACATCTCTGTTCTGTCTATCCAAGCTGTCTGTCTACAGCTCTGTTCTGTCTATCCAAGCTGTCTGTCTACAGCTCTGTTCTGTCTATCCAAGCTGTCTGTCTACAGCTCTGTTCTGTCTATCCAAGCTGTCTGTCTACAGCTCTGTTCTGTCTATCCAAGCTGTCTGTCTACAGCTCTGTTCTGTCTATCCAAGCTGTCTGTCTACATCTCTGTTCTGTCTATCCAAGCTGTCTGTCTACAGCTCTGTTCTGTCTATCCAAGCTGTCTGTCTACAGCTCTGTTCTGTCTATCCAAGCTGTCTGTCTACAGCTCTGTTCTGTCTATCCAAGCTGTCTGTCTACAGCTCTGTTCTGTCTATCCAAGCTGTCTGTCTACAGCTCTGTTCTGTCTATCCAAGCTGTCTGTCTACAGCTCTGTTCTGTCTATCCAAGCTGTCTGTCTACAGCTCTGTTCTATCTATCCAAGCTGTCTGTCTACAGCTCTGTTCTGTCTATCCAAGCTGTCTGTCTACAGCTCTGTTCTGTCTATCCAAGCTGTCTGTCTACAGCTCTGTTCTGTCTATCCAAGCTGTCTGTCTACAGCTCTGTTCTGTCTCCAAGCTGTCTGTCAAGCTGTCTGTCTACAGCTCTGTTCTGTCTATCCAAGCTGTCTGTCTACAGCTCTGTTCTGTCTATCCAAGCTGTCTGTCTACAGCTCTGTTCTGTCTATCCAAGCTGTCTGTCTACAGCTCTGTTCTGTCTATCCAAGCTGTCTGTCTACAGCTCTGTTCTGTCTATCCAAGCTGTCTGTCTACAGCTCTGTTCTGTCTATCCAAGCTGTCTGTCTACATCTCTGTTCTGTCTATCCAAGCTGTCTGTCTACATCTCTGTTCTGTCTATCCAAGCTGTCTGTCTACATCTCTGTTCTGTCTATCCAAGCTGTCTGTCTACAGCTCTGTTCTGTCTATCCAAGCTGTCTGTCTACAGCTCTGTTCTGTCTATCCAAGCTGTCTGTCTACAGCTCTGTTCTGTCTATCCAAGCTGTCTGTCTACAGCTCTGTTCTGTCTATCCAAGCTGTCTGTCTACAGCTCTGTTCTGTCTATCCAAGCTGTCTGTCTACATCTCTGTTCTGTCTATCCAAGCTGTCTGTCTACATCTCTGTTCTGTCTATCCAAGCTGTCTGTCTACAGCTCTGTTCTATCTATCCAAGCTGTCTGTCTACAGCTCTGTTCTGTCTATCCAAGCTGTCTGTCTACAGCTCTGTTCTGTCTATCCAAGCTGTCTGTCTACAGCTCTGTTCTGTCTATCCAAGCTGTCTGTCTACAGCTCTGTTCTGTCTATCCAAGCTGTCTGTCTACAGCTCTGTTCTGTCTATCCAAGCTGTCTGTCTACAGCTCTCTTCTCCATCTTTGTCTCCATTCAGATAGCGTTGATGACGGTGACTCTATTCCCCATCCGGTTGTTCCTGGCAGCCTTCATGATGCTGCTGGCCTGGCCCTTCGCCTTCATCGCCTCTGTGGGACGCAACGAGATGGTGGTGGAACCCCAGTCTCTATGGAGGAAGTATGTATGCTAACCTAACCCATGACCCCTATAACCTTTAACCCTATCCATCTGACCCTAACCTCAACTCTCTGTGAGATGCCAACGAGATGGTGGTGGAACTGTGAGGGGACAAACACACTCTAACACTCTAACACTCTGTGATACATGAACCCTCTGTGGTTCACTCTGAGATACATGAACCCTCTGTGGTTCACTCTGAGGTACATGAACCCTCTGTGGTTCACTCTGAGATACATGGACCCTCTGTGGTTCACTCTGAGATACATGAACCCTCTGTGGTTCACTCTGAGATACATGGACCCTCTGTGGTTCACTCTGAGATACATGGACCCTCTGTGGTTCACTCTGAGATACATGAACCCTCTGTGGTTCACTCTGAGATACATGGACCCTCTGTGGTTCACTCTGAGATACATGGACCCTCTGTGGTTCACTCTGAGATACATGAACCCTCTGTGGTCACTCTGAGATACATGAACCCTCCGTGGTTCACTCTGAGATACATGAACCCTCTGTGGTTCACTCTGTGATACATGAACCCTCTGTGGTTCACTCTGTGATACATGAACCCTCTGTGGTTCACTCTGAGATACATGAACCCTCTGTGGTTCACTCTGAGATACATGAACCCTCTGTGGTTCACTCTGAGATACATGGACCCTCTGTGGTTCACTCTGAGATACATGAACCCTCTGTGGTTCACTCTGAGATACATGAACCCTCTGTGGTTCACTCTGAGATACATGAACCCTCTGTGGTTCACTCTGAGATACATGAACCCTCTGTGGTTCACTCTGAGATACATGAACCCTCTGTGGTTCACTCTGAGATACATGAACCCTCTGTGGTTCACTCTGAGATACATGAACCCTCTGTGGTTCACTCTGAGATACATGAACCCTCTGGAAAGGGTTATAGACACTACAACAGAGAGAGGAAAGGGTTAGAGACACTACAACAGAGAGAGGAAAGGGTTATAGACACTACAACAGAGAGAGGAAAGGGTTAGAGACACTACAACAGAGAGAGGAAAGGGTTATAGACACTACAACAGAGAGAGGAAAGGGTTAGAGACACTACAACAGAGAGAGGAAAGGGTTATAGACACTACAACAGAGAGAGGAAAGGGTTAGAGACACTACAACAGAGAGAGGAAAGGGTTATAGACACTACAACAGAGAGAGGAAAGGGTTAGAGACACTACAACAGAGAGAGGAAAGGGTTATAGACACTACAACAGAGAGAGGACAGGGTTATAGACACTACAACAGAGAGAGGAAAGGGTTATAGACACTACAACAGAGAGAGGAAAGGGTTATAGACACTACAACAGAGAGAGGAAAGGGTTATAGACACTACAACAGAGAGAGGAAAGGGTTATAGACACTACAACAGAGAGAGGAAAGGGTTATAGACACTACAACAGAGAGGACAGGGTTATAGACACTACAACAGAGAGAGGGTTATAGACACTACAACAGAGAGAGGACAGGGTTATAGACACTACAACAGAGAGAGGAAAGGGTTATAGACACTACAACAGTGAGAGGAAAGGGTTAGAGACACTACAACAGAGAGAGGAAAGGGTTAGAGACACTACAACAGAGAGAGGAAAGGGTTATAGACACTACAACAGAGAGAGGAAAGGGTTATAGACACTACAACAGAGAGAGGAAAGGGTTAGAGACACTACAACAGAGAGAGGAAAGGGTTATAGACACTACAACAGAGAGAGGAAAGGGTTATAGACACTACAACAGAGAGAGGACAGGGTTATAGACACTACAACAGTGAGAGGAAAGGGTTATAGACACTACAACAGAGAGAGGAAAGGGTTAGAGACACTACAACAGAGAGAGGAAAGGGTTATAGACACTACAACAGAGAGAGGGCAGGGTTATAGACACTACAGCAGAGAGAGGGCAGGGTTATAGACACTACAACAGAGAGAGGAAAGGGTTATAGACACTACAACAGAGAGAGGAAAGGGTTATAGACACTACAACAGAGAGAGGGCAGGGTTATAGACACTACAACAGAGAGAGGGCAGGGTTATAGACACTACAACAGAGAGAGGAAAGGGTTATAGACACTACAACAGAGAGAGGAAAGGGTTATAGACACTACAACACTCCCCTTCATCTACACTGATTGAAGTGGATTTAACAGGTGACATCAATAAGGGATCATATCGTTCACCTGGATTCACCTGGTCAGTCTATGTCAGGAAAGAGCAGGTGTTCTTAATGTTTTGTTCACTCAGTGTATTTTGGTCTGTTTGAATTCATTAGTTTCTATTTCTGGTCATGAATTAGGCTACATAACTGTTGAATAGAGGGTAGTGTCGTGGGTTGCCTCAGCCAGAGAGAGTTAGTGTGTCAATGTTTGACGACTGCCTGAGCCAGTCCCCTGTGGATTGGAGAAGCTTCTGGTGACTCTCCCCTCTCCTCTCCTCTCCTCTCCTCTCCTCTCCTCTCCTCTCCTCTCCTCTCCTCTCCTCTCCTCTCCTCTCCTCTCCTCTCCTCTCCAACCCTCTCCCTCTCCTCTCCTCTCCTCTCTCTCCCTCCTCTCTCCTCTCTCCCCTCTCTCCTCTCCTCTCCTCTCTCTCCTCTCCTCTCCTCTCCTCTCCCTCTCCTCTCCTCTCCTCTCCTCTCCCTCTCCCTCCCCTCTCCTCTCCCTCCCTCTCCTCTCCTCCCCTCTCTCCTCTCTCCTCTCTCCTCTCCCTCCCCTCTCCCCTCCCCTCCTCTCCTCCCCTCCCCTCTCCCCTCCCCTCTCTCCCCTCCCCTCTCTCCTCTCTCCTCTCTCCTCTCCTCTCCCCTCCCTCTCCTCTCTCCTCTCCTCTCCTCTCCTCTCCTCTCCCCTCCCCTCTCCCTCCTCTCCTCCCCTCCCCTCCCCTCTCCCCTCCCCTCCTCTCCTCTCTCCCCTCTCCTCTCCCCCTCCCCCTCCCCTCCCCTCCTCTCCTCTCTCCCCTCTCCTCTCCCCTCTCCTCTCCTCTCCCCTCTCATCTCATCTCCCCTCTCCCTCCTCTCCTCCCCTCTCCCCTCCTCTCCTCTCTCCCCTCTCCTCTCCTCTCCCTCTCCTCTCCTCTCCCTCTCATCTCCTCCCTCTCCCCCCACCTCTCCTCTCTCCCCTCTCCTCTCCCCTCTCCTCTCCCCTCTCCTCTCTCCTCTCCTCTCTCCTCTCCCTCTCCTCTCCTCTCCTCTCCCCTCAGAGAGAGGAAAGGGTCTCCCTCTCTCTCTCCTCTCTCCTCTCCCCTCTCA
>NW_025746240.1:0-40000 GCF_021184085.1 Oncorhynchus gorbuscha | reverse complement strand
GGGGATGTTGTCTTGTAGAGCTGTGTGGTTTACTGTCTCTGTCTGGGGGATGTTGTCTTGTAGAGCTGTGTGGTTTACTGTCTCTGTCTGGGGGATGTTGTCTTGTAGAGCTGTGTGGTTTACTGTCTCTGTCTGGGGGATGTTGTCTTGTAGAGCTGTGTGGTTTACTGTCTCTGTCTGGGGGATGTTGTCTTGTAGAGCTGTGTGGTTTACTGTCTCTATCTGGGGGATGTTGTGTTGTAGAGCTGTGTGGTTTACTGTCTCTATCTGGGGGATGTTGTGTTGTAGAGCTGTGTGGTTTACTGTCTCTATCTGGGGGATGTTGTCTTGTAGAGCTGTGTGGTTTACTGTCTCTGTCTGGGGGATGTTGTGTTGTAGAGCTGTGTGGTTTACTGTCTCTGTCTGGGGGATGTTGTCTTGTAGAGCTGTGTGGTTTACTGTCTCTGTCTGGGAGATGTTGTGTTGTAGAGCTGTGTGGTTTACTGTCTCTATCTGGGGGGATGTTGTCTTGTAGAGCTGTGTGGTTTACTGTCTCTGTCTGGGGGATGTTGTCTTGTAGAGCTGTGTTGGTTTACTGTCTCTGTCTGGGGGGTGTTGTAGAGCTGTGTGGTTTACTGTCTCTGTCTGGGGGATGTTGTGTTGTAGAGCTGTGTGGTTTACTGTCTCTGTCTGGGGGATGTTGTGTTGTAGAGCTGTGTGGTTTACTGTCTCTGTCTGGGGGATGTTGTTTTGTAGAGCTGTGTGGTTTACTGTCTCTGTCTGGGGGATGTTGTGTTGTAGAGCTGTGTGGTTTACTGTCTCTGTCTGGGGGATGTTGTGTTGTAGAGCTGTGTGGTTTACTGCCTCTATCTGGGGGATGTTGTGTTGTAGAGCTGTGTGGTTTACTGTCTCTGTCTGGGGGATGTTGTCTTGTAGAGCTGTGTGGTTTACTGTCTCTGTCTGGGGGATGTTGTCTTGTAGAGCTGTGTGGTTTACTGTCTCTGTCTGGGGGATGTTGTGTTGTAGAGCTGTGTGGTTTACTGTCTCTATCTGGGGGATGTTGTCTTGTAGAGCTGTGTGGTTTACTGTCTCTGTCTGGGGGATGTTGTCTTGTAGAGCTGTGTGGTTTACTGTCTCTATCTGGGGGATGTTGTCTTGTAGAGCTGTGTGGTTTACTGTCTCTATCTGGGGGATGTTGTCTTGTAGAGCTGTGTGGTTTACTGTCTCTGTCTGGGGGATGTTGTGTTGTAGAGCTGTGTGGTTTACTGTCTCTGTCTGGGGGATGTTGTCTTGTAGAGCTGTGTGGTTTACTGTCTCTGTCTGGGGGATGTTGTGTTGTAGAGCTGTGTGGTTTACTGTCTCTATCTGGGGGATGTTGTCTTGTAGAGCTGTGTGGTTTACTGTCTCTGTCTGGGGGATGTTGTCTTGTAGAGCTGTGTTGGTTTACTGTCTCTGTCTGGGGGGTGTTGTAGAGCTGTGTGGTTTACTGTCTCTGTCTGGGGGATGTTGTGTTGTAGAGCTGTGTGGTTTACTGTCTCTGTCTGGGGGATGTTGTGTTGTAGAGCTGTGTGGTGTACTGTCTCTGTCTGGGGGATGTTGTCTTGTAGAGCTGTGTGGTTTACTGTCTCTGTCTGGGGGATGTTGTGTTGTAGAGCTGTGTTGGTTTACTGTCTCTATCTGGGGGATGTTGTGTTGTAGAGCTGTGTGGTTTACTGTCTCTGTCTGGGGGATGTTGTGTTGTAGAGCTGTGTGGTTTACTGCCTCTATCTGGGGGATGTTGTGTTGTAGAGCTGTGTGGTTTACTGTCTATGTCTGGGGGATGTTGTCTTGTAGAGCTGTGTGGTTTACTGTCTCTGTCTGGGGGATGTTGTCTTGTAGAGCTGTGTGGTTTACTGTCTCTGTCTGGGGGATGTTGTGTTGTAGAGCTGTGTGGTTTACTGTCTCTATCTGGGGGATGTTGTCTTGTAGAGCTGTGTGGTTTACTGTCTCTGTCTGGGGGATGTTGTCTTGTAGAGCTGTGTTGGTTTACTGTCTCTATCTGGGGGGTGTTGTAGAGCTGTGTGGTTTACTGTCTCTGTCTGGGGGATGTTGTCTTGTAGAGCTGTGTGGTTTACTGCCTCCACGTTACATTATACTGCCTCACATTACATTATACTGCCTCCACATTACATTATACTGCCTCCACATTACATTATACTGCCTCCACATTACATTATACTGCCTCCACATTACATTATACTGCCTCCACATTACATTATACTGCCTCCACATTACATTATACTGCCTCCACATTACATTATACTGCCTCCACATTACATTATACTGCCTCCACATTACATTATACTGCCTCCACATTACATTATACTGCCTCCACATTACATTATACTGCCTCCACATTACATTATACTGCCTCTACATTACATTACATTATACTGCCTCTACATTACATTACATTAAACTGCCTCACATTACATTATACTGCCTCCACATTACATTACATTATACTGCCTCTACATTACATTACATTAAACTGCCTCACATTACATTATAATGCCTCCACATTACATTATACTGCCTCCACATTACATTATACTGCCTCCACATTACATTACATTATAATGCCTCCACATTATATTACATTATAATGCCTCCACATTACATTACATTATAATGCCTCCACATTACATTACATTATAATGCCTCCACATTACATTATACTGCCTCCACATTACATTATAATGCCTCCACATTACATTACATTATACTGCCTCTACATTACATTACATTATAATGCCTCCACATTACATTACATTATAATGCCTCCACATTACATACATTTACATTTAAGTCATTTAGCAGACGCTCTTATCCAGAGCGACTTACAAATTGGTGCATTCACCTTATGACATCCAGTGGGACAGTCACTTAACAATAGTGCATCTAAAACTTAAGGGGGGTGAGAGGGATTACTTATCCTATCCTAGGTATTCCTTAAAGAGGTGGGGTTTCAGGTGTCTCCGGAAGGTGGTGATTGACTCCGCTGTCCTGGCGTCGTGAGGGAGTTTGTTCCACCATTGGGGGGCCAGATCAGCGAACAGTTTTGACTGGGCTGAGCGGGAGCTGTACTTCCTCAGTGGTAGGGAGGCGAGCAGGCCAGAGGTGGATGAACGCAGTGCCCTTGTTTGGGTGTAGGGCCTGATCAGAGCCTGGAGGTACTGAGGTGCCGTTCCCCTCACAGCTCCGTAGGCAAGCACCATGGTCTTGTAGCGGATGCGAGCTTCAACTGGAAGCCAGTGGAGAGAACGGAGGAGCGGGGTGACGTGAGAGAACTTGGGAAGGTTGAACACCAGACGGGCTGCGGCGTTCTGGATGAGTTGAAGGGGTTTAATGGCACAGGCAGGGAGCCCAGCCAACAGCGAGTTGCAGTAATCCAGACGGGAGATGACAAGTGCCTGGATTAGGACCTGCGCAGCTTCCTGTGTGAGGCAGGGTCGTACTCTGCGGATGTTGTAGAGCATGAACCTACAGGAACGGGCCACATTACATTACATTAGACTGTCTCCACATTACTTTATACTGCCTCCACATTACATTATACTGCCTCCACATTACATTATACTGCCTCCACATTACATTATACTGCCTCCACATTACATTATACTGCCTCCACATTACATTATACTGCCTCACATTACATTACATTATACTGCCTCACATTACATTATACTGCCTCCACATTACATTACATTATACTGCCTCCACATTACATTACATTATACTGCCTCCACATTACATTATACTGCCTCCACATTACATTATACTGCCTCCACATTACATTATACTGCCTCCACATTACATTATACTGCCTCACATTACATTATACTGCCTCCACATTACATTATACTGCCTCCACATTACATTATACTGCCTCCACATTACATTATACTGCCTCACATTACATTATACTGCCTCCACATTACATTACATTATACTGCCTCCACATTACATTATACTGCCTCCACATTACATTATACTGCCACCACATTACATTATACTGCCTCACATTACATTATACTGCCTCCACATTACATTATACTGCCTCCACATTACATTATACTGCCTCCACATTACATTATACTGCCTCCACATTACATTACATTATACTGCCTCCACATTACATTATACTGCCTCCACATTACATTATACTGCCTCCACATTACATTATACTGCCTCCACATTACATTATACTGCCTCCACATTACATTACATTAAACTGCCTCCACATTACATTATACTGCCTCCACATTACATTATACTGCCTCCACATTACATTACATTAAACTGCCTCCACATTACATTATACTGCCTCCACATTACATTATACTGCCTCCACATTACATTACATTAAACTGCCTCCACATTACATTATACTGCCTTACATTACATTATACTGCCTCACATTACATTATACTGCCTCCACATTACATTATACTGCCTCCACATTACATTACATTATACTGCCTCCACATTACATTATACTGCCTCCACATTACATTATACTGCCTCCACATTACATTACATTATACTGCCTCCACATTACATTACATTAAACTGCCTCCACATTACATTATACTGCCTCCACATTACATTATACTGCCTCCACATTACATTACATTAAACTGCCTCCACATTACATTATACTGCCTCCACATTACATTATACTGCCTCCACATTACATTACATTAAACTGCCTCCACATTACATTATACTGCCTTACATTACATTATACTGCCTCCACATTACATTACATTAAACTGCCTCCACATTACATTATACTGCCTCCACATTACATTATACTGCCTCCACATTACATTACATTAAACTGCCTCCACATTACATTATACTGCCTCCACATTACATTACATTAAACTGCCTCCACATTACATTATACTGCCTTACATTACATTATACTGCCTCCACATTACATTATACTGCCTCACATTACATTATACTGCCTTACATTACATTATACTGCCTCACATTACATTATACTGCCTCCACATTACATTATACTGCCTCCACATTACATTATACTGCCTCCACATTACATTACATTATACTGCCTCCACATTACATTATACTGCCTCCACATTACATTATACTGCCTCCACATTACATTATACTGCCTCCACATTACATTATACTGCCTCCACATTACATTATACTGCCTCACATTACATTACATTATACTGCCTCACATTACATTATACTGCCTCCACATTACATTATACTGCCTCACATTACATTATACTGCCTCACATTACATTATACTGCCTCACATTACATTATACTGCCTCACATTACATTATACTGCATTACATTACATTATACTGCCTCACATTACATTATACTGCCTCCACATTACATTACATTATACTGCCTCCACATTACATTATACTGCCTTACATTACATTACATTATACTGCCTCCACATTACATTATACTGCCTCACATTACATTATACGGCCTCCACATTACATTATACTGCCTCCACATTACATTATAATGCCTCACATTACATTATACTGCCTCCACATTACATTATACTGCCTCCACATTACATTACATTAAACTGCCTCCACATTACATTATACTGCCTCACATTACATTATACTGCCTCCACATTACATTATACTGCCTCACATTACATTATACTGCCTCCACATTACATTATACTGCCTCACATTACATTATACTGCCTCCACATTACATTATACTGCCTCACATTACATTATACTGCCTCACATTACATTATACTGCCTCCACATTACATTATACTGCCTTACATTACATTATACTGCCTCACATTACATTATACTGCCTTACATTACATTATACTGCCTCACATTACATTATACTGCCTTACATTACATTATACTGCCTCACATTACATTATACTGCCTTACATTACATTATACTGCCTCCACATTACATTATACTGCCTCACATTACATTATACTGCCTCCACATTACATTATACTGCCTCCACATTACATAATACTGCCTCACATTACATTATACTGCCTCCACATTACATTATACTGCCTCACATTACATTATACTGCCTTACATTACATTATACTGCCTCACATTACATTATACTGCCTCCACATTACATTATACTGCCTCCACATTACATTATACTGCCTCCACATTACATTATACTGCCTCACATTACATTACATTATACTGCCTCCACATTACATTATACTGCCTCCACATTACATTACATTATACTGCCTCACATTACATTATACTGCCTCACATTACATTACATTATACTGCCTCCACATTACATTATACTGCCTCCACATTACATTACATTATACTGCCTCACATTACATTATACTGCCTCACATTACATTACATTATAATGCCTCCACATTACATTATACTGCCTACACATTACATTATACTGCCTCCACATTACATTATACTGCCTCCACATTACATTATACTGCCTCCACATTACATTATACTGCCTCCACATTACATTATACTGCCTCCACATTACATTATACTGCCTCCACATTACATTATACTGCCTCCACATTACATTATACTGCCTCACATTACATTATACTGCCTCCACATTACATTATACTGCCTCCACATTACATTATACTGCCTCACATTACATTATACTGCCTCCACATTACATTATACTGCCTCCACATTACATTATACTGCCTCCACATTACATTATACTGCCTCCACATTACATTATACTGCCTCCACATTACATAATACTGCCTCACATTACATTATACTGCCTCCACATTACATTATACTGCCTCACATTACATTATACTGCCTCCACATTACATTATACTGCCTCCACATTACATTATACTGCCTCCACATTACATTATACTGCCTCACATTACATTATACTGCCTCCACATTACATTATACTGCCTCACATTACATTATACTGCCTCCACATTACATTATACTGCCTCTACATTACATTATACTGCCTCACATTACATTATACTGCCTCCACATTACATTATACTGCCTCTACATTACATTATACTGCCTCCACATTACATTATACTGCCTCCACATTACATTATACTGCCTCCACATTACATTATACTGCCTCACATTACATTACATTATACTGCCTCCACATTACATTATACTGCCTCCACATTACATTACATTATACTGCCTCACATTACATTATACTGCCTCACATTACATTACATTATACTGCCTCCACATTACATTACATTATACTGCCTCACATTACATTATACTGCCTCACATTACATTACATTATAATGCCTCCACATTACATTATACTGCCTCCACATTACATTATACTGCCTCCACATTACATTATACTGCCTCCACATTACATTATACTGCCTCCACATTACATTATACTGCCTCCACATTACATTATACTGCCTCCACATTACATTATACTGCCTCCACATTACATTATACTGCCTCCACATTACATTATACTGCCTCACATTACATTATACTGCCTCCACATTACATTATACTGCCTCCACATTACATTATACTGCCTCACATTACATTATACTGCCTCCACATTACATTATACTGCCTCCACATTACATTATACTGCCTCCACATTACATTATACTGCCTCCACATTACATTATACTGCCTCCACATTACATTATACTGCCTCACATTACATTATACTGCCTCCACATTACATTATACTGCCTCACATTACATTATACTGCCTCCACATTACATTATACTGCCTCCACATTACATTATACTGCCTCCACATTACATTATACTGCCTCACATTACATTATACTGCCTCCACATTACATTATACTGCCTCACATTACATTATACTGCCTCCACATTACATTATACTGCCTCTACATTACATTATACTGCCTCACATTACATTATACTGCCTCCACATTACATTATACTGCCTCTACATTACATTATACTGCCTCCACATTACATTACATTATACTGCCTCCACATTACATTACATTATACTGCCTCTACATTACATTACATTATACTGCCTCCACATTACATTATACTGCCTCCACATTACATTATACTGCCTCTACATTACATTACATTATACTGCCTCCACATTACATTATACTGCCTCCACATTACATTATACTGCCTCACATTACATTATACTGCCTCCACATTACATTACATATAGTTGTAGGGACTCTCCTGCTGTGGTGTCTGCTCAATGTCTGTAGAATAATGGTTGTAGAGACTCTCCAGCTGTGGTGTCTGCTCTATGTCTATAGAATAATGGTTGTAGAGACTCTCCTGCTGTGGTGTCTGCTCAATGTCTGTAGAATAATGGTTGTAGAGACTCTCCAGCTGTGGTGTCTGCTCTATGTCTATAGAATAATGGTTGTAGAGACTCTCCTGCTGTGGTATCTGCTCTATGTCTGTAGAATAATGGTTGTAGAGACTCTCCTGCTGTGGTGTCTGCTCAATGTCTGTAGAATAATGGTTGTAGAGACTCTCCAGCTGTGGTGTCTGCTCAGTGTCTGTAGAATAATGGTTGTAGAGACTCTCCTGCTGTGGTGTCTGCTCTATGTCTGTAGAATAATGGTTGTAGAGACTCTCCTGCTGTGGTGTCTGCTCAATGTCTGTAGAATAATGGTTGTAGAGACTCTCCAGCTGTGGTGTCTGCTCTATGTCTGTAGAATAATGGTTGTAGAGACTCTCCTGCTGTGGTGTCTGCTCAGTGTCTGTAGAATAATGGTTGTAGAGACTCTCCTGCTGTGGTGTCTGCTCAATGTCGGTAGAATAATGGTTGTAGAGACTCTCCTGCTGTGGTGTCTGCTCAATGTCAGTAGAATAATGGTTGTAGAGACTCTCCAGCTGTGGTGTCTGCTCTATGTCTGTAGAATAATGGTTGTAGAGACTCTCCAGCTGTGGTGTCTGCTCAATGTCTGTAGAATAATGGTTGTAGGGACTCCTGCTGTGGTGTCTGCTCAATGTCTGTAGAATAATGGTTGTAGAGACTCTCCTGCTGTGGTGTCTGCTCTATATCTGTAGAATAATGGTTGTAGAGACTCTCCTGCTGTGGTGTCTGCTCTATATCTGTAGAATAATGGTTGTAGAGACTCTCCTGCTGTGGTGTCTGCTCAATGTCTGTAGAATAATGGTTGTAGAGACTCACCTGCTGTGGTGTCTGCTCAATGTCTGTAGAATAATGGTTGTAGAGACTCTCCTGCTGTGGTGTCTGCTCTATGTCTGTAGAATAATGGTTGTAGAGACTCCTGCTGTGGTGTCTGCTCAATGTCTGTAGAATAATGGTTGTAGAGACTCTCCTGCTGTGGTGTCTGCTCTATATCTGTAGAATAATGGTTGTAGAGACTCTCCTGCTGTGGTGTCTGCTCTATATCTGTAGAATAATGGTTGTAGAGACTCTCCTGCTGTGGTGTCTGCTCAATGTCTGTAGAATAATGGTTGTAGAGACTCACCTGCTGTGGTGTCTGCTCAATGTCTGTAGAATAATGGTTGTAGAGACTCTCCTGCTGTGGTGTCTGCTCTATGTCTGTAGAATAATGGTTGTAGAGACTCTCCTGCTGTGGTGTCTGCTCAATGTCTGTAGAATAATGGTTGTAGAGACTCTCCTGCTGTGGTGTCTGCTCAATGTCTGTAGAATAATGGTTGTAGAGACTCTCCTGCTGTGGTGTCTGCTCTATATCTGTAGAATAATGGTTGTAGAGACTCTCCTGCTGTGGTGTCTGCTCTATGTCTGTAGAATAATGGTTGTAGAGACTCTCCTGCTGTGGTGTCTGCTCTATATCTGTAGAATAATGGTTGTAGAGACTCTCCTGCACACTGCACCGTCTATCCTCTCATTAAACAATGTTGTGTGGTTCTGTTAGTAACTCAATGTAACAAATGTCTCTCTCCAGGTTTGTGGACGTGGCTCTGAGGACCACCATGCGGGTCATGTGGTTTGCAGGAGGCTTCCATTGGATGACGGTGAAGGGGCGCCAGGCGCTACCGGCCGAGGCCCCTATCCTAACGCTGGCACCCCACTCCTCCTACTTCGATGCGATCCCCGTCACCATGTCCATGTCCTCCATCGTCATGAAGGCAGAGAGCAAGGACATCCCTGTCTGGGGCAGTGAGTAGGATTCTCTATGTCCCATCCGTCTCTCTCTCTCTCTGTCTCTCTTCCTCTGTCTCTCTCCCTCTCTCTCTCTCTCTGTCTCTCTATCTCTCTCTTTCTGTCTCTCTCCCTCTGTCTCTCTCTCTGTCTCTTTCCTTCTGTGTCTCTGTCTCTCTCTTTCTCTCTCTCTGTCCATGTCCTCCATCGTCATGAAGGCAGAGAGCAAGGACATCCCTGTCTGGGGCAGTAGGATTATCTATGTCCCTCTGTCTCTCTGTCTCCCTCTCTGTCTGTGTCCCTGTCTCCCTCTGTTTCACTGTCTATTTATCTGTCTCTGTCTCTCTGTCTCTCTCTCTGTCTGTGTCCCTGTCTCCCTCTGTTTCACTGTCTATTTATCTGTCTCTGTCTCTCTGTCTCTCTCTCTGTCTGTGTCCCTGTCTCCCTCTGTTTCACTGTCTATTTATCTGTCTATGTCTCTCTGTCTCTCTGTCTGTGTCCCTGTCTCCCTCTGTTTCACTGTCTATTTATCTGTCTATGTCTCTCTGTCTCTCTGTCTGTGTCCCTGTCTCCCTCTGTTTCACTGTCTATTTATCTGTCTCTGTCTCTCTGTCTCTCTCTCTGTCTGTGTCCCTGTCTCCCTCTGTTTCACTGTCTATTTATCTGTCTCTGTCTCTCTGTCTCTCTCTCTGTCTGTGTCCCTGTCTCCCTCTGTTTCACTGTCTATTTATCTGTCTATGTCTCTCTGTCTCTCTCTCTGTCTGTGTCCCTGTCTCCCTCTGTTTCACTGTCTATTTATCTGTCTCTGTCTCTCTCTCTGTCTGTGTCCCTGTCTCCCTCTGTTTCACTGTCTATTTATCTGTCTCTGTCTCTCTGTCTCTCTCTCTGTCTGTGTCCCTGTCTCCCTCTGTTTCACTGTCTATTTATCTGTCTCTGTCTCTCTCTCTGTCTGTGTCCCTGTCTCCCTCTGTTTCACTGTCTATTTATCTGTCTCTCTCTCTGTCTGTGTCCCTGTCTTGCTCTCTCCATCTGTCTGTTTTCATTCAATTTTATTTCCAATGTGCTTTATTGACATGGGAAACATGTTTATATTGCCAAAGCTAGTGAAATAGATAATAAACAAAAGTGAAGTAAACAATCAGAAATAAACTGTAAACATTACTCAAGAGTTTACTTCTCTTTCTGTCTGACTGTCTCTCCCTCTGTCTCTGTCTCTCCCTCTCTCTCTGTCTCTGTCTGTCTCTCTGTCTCTGTCTGTCTCTCTCTCTCTCTCTCTCTCTCTCTGTCTCTCCCTCGATCTCTCTGTCTCTCCATGTCTCTCTGTGTCTCTCTGTGTCTCTCTGTCTGTCTCTCTCTCTCTCTCTCTCTCTGTCTGTCTCCCTCTGTCTCTGTCTCTCCCTCTGTCTCTGTCTCTCCCTCTCTCTCTGTCTCTGTCTGTCTTTCTCTCTCTCTCTCTGTCTGTCTCTCCCTCGATCTCTCTGTCTCTCCATGTCTCTCTGTGTCTCTCTGTCTCTCTGTGTCTCTCTGTCTGTCTCTCTCTCTCTCTCTCTCTCTGTCTGTCTCCCTCTGTCTCTGTCTCTCCCTCTGTCTCTGTCTCTCCCTCTCTCTCTGTCTCTGTCTGTCTTTCTCTCTCTCTCTCTGTCTGTCTCTCTCTGTCTCTGTCTCTCCCTCTGTCTCTGTCTCTCCCTCTGTCTCTGTCTCTGTCTCTCCCTCTCTCTCTGTCTCTGTCTGTCTCTCCCTCGATCTCTCTGTCTCTCCATGTCTCTCTGTGTCTCTCTGTCTCTCCATGTCTCTCCATGTCTCTCTCTGTCTCTCTGTCTCTCTGTGTCTCTCTTTCTTTCTTTCTTTCTTTCTTTCTTTCTTTCTCTCTCTTGCCCAACCCAAATGCAATCCTTTGCCCCAACCCCTCTGCACTGGTGAAATATCTCTCAATACTGCTGCCCTGTCTGACATAGTGCATCTGAGAGAGAGAGAGGGAGAGAGAGAGAGATGGAGAGAGAGAGAGAGAGATGGAGAGAGAGAGAGAGAGATGGAGAGAGAGAGATGGAGAGAGAGAGAGAGAGATGGAGAGAGAGAGAGAGAGAGAGGGAGGGAGAGAGAGAGAGATTTAGAGAGAGCTGGAGGGAGAGAGAGAGAGATTTAGAGAGAGCTGGAGAGAGAGGGAGAGCGAGAGAGAGGGAGGGAGGGAGAGAGAGAGGGAGAGAGGTAGAGAGAGAGGGAGGTAGAGCGAGAGGGAGGGAGAGAGAGAGAGAGAGAGAAGAGAGGGAGGGAGACGGAGAGACAGAGAGAGACAGAGAGAGAGAGAGAGAGACTGTAGCTGGAGAGCTGGAGGAAGAGAGTTGGATGACTTGTCAGTTGTAGAAGCCTATATATATATATATATAAAGCTTACCTTAAGTCAGTGTTCCCTGGTGCCACCAGGCCTGTACTGTAGACATTGTAGTCCTCTAACCTGTGATCTTGTGTCACTAGGCCTGTACTGTAGTCCTCTAACCTGTGATCTTGTGTCACCAGGCCTGTACTGTAGTCCTCTAACCTGTGATCTTGTGTCACTAGGCCTGTACTGTAGTCCTCTAACCTGTGATCCTGTGTCACTAGGCCTGTACTGTAGTCCTCTAACCTGTGATCTGGTGTCACCAGGCCTGTACTGTAGTCCTCTAACCTGTGATCTTGTGCCACTAGGCCTGTACTGTAGTCCTCTAACCTGTGATCTTGTGTCACTAGGCCTGTACTGTAGTCCTCTAACCTGTGATCCTGTGTCACTAGGCCTGTACTGTAGTCCTCTAACCTGTGATCTGGTGTCACCAGGCCTGTACTGTAGTCCTCTAACCTGTGATCTTGTGTCACTAGGCCTGTACTGTAGTCCTCTAACCTGTGATCCTGTGTCACTAGGCCTGTACTGTAGTCCTCTAACCTGTGATCTGGTGTCACCAGGCCTGTACTGTAGTCCTCTAACCTGTGATCTTGTGCCACTAGGCCTGTACTGTAGACATTGAAGTCCTCTAACCTGTGATCTGGTGTCACACAGAAGATCATTAGGAAATTCACTAACTCTTTATTATATTTAAGTACAGTTCTAACCGTGTTTTACCTTCGCTGATATTCATAGAGACCTACGAGGGGAAACGTTTCACTGCAGTGTCCGGCCGGGATCTAATAACCTCCTCAACATCTTGTTAGGGTAACCAGGTGTAGCACAGGGAGTGGGTTTGGACATTCATTGTGTTCAGCAGCAGCAAGCCTACTCTGTATTAGAATCATGTTGGCTGTGTAGTGGCTAGAGTAGATCCCTGGGACTAATGGCTATGTAGTGGCTAGACTAGATCCCTGGATACAGGCTCAGCACCACAGGGTCCAGCTTTACAGTACAGTAGTTCTGACCCAGATACAGGCTCAACACCACAGGGTCCAGGTCTATAATACAGTAGTTCTGACCCAGATACAGGCTCAACACCACAGGGTCCAGCTTTACAGTACAGTTGTTCTGACCCAGATACAGGCTCAACACCACAGGGTCCAGCTTTACAGTACAGTAGTTCTGATCCAGGCTCAGCACCACAGGGTCCAGCTTTACAGTACAGTAGTTCTGACCCAGGCTCAGCACCACAGGGTCCAGCTCTACAGTATAGTAGTTCTGACCCAGATACAGGCTCAACACCACAGGGTCCAGCTTTACAGTACAGTAGTTCTGACCCAGATACAGGCTCGACACCACAGGGTCCAGCTTTACAGTACAGTAGTTCTGACCCAGATACAGGCTCAACACCACAGGGTCCAGCTTTACAGTACAGTAGTTCTGACCCAGATACAGGCTCAACACCACAGGGTCCAGGTCTATAATACAGTAGTTCTGACCCAGATACAGGCTCAACACCACAGGGTCCAGCTTTACAGTACAGTTGTTCTGACCCAGATACAGGCTCAGCACCACAGGGTCCAGCTTTACAGTACAGTAGTTCTGACCCAGATACAGGCTCAACACCACAGGGTCCAGCTTTACAGTACAGTAGTTCTGACCCAGATACAGGCTCAACACCACAGGGTCCAGGTCTATAATACAGTAGTTCTGACCCAGATACAGGCTCAACACCACAGGGTCCAGCTTTACAGTACAGTTGTTCTGACCCAGATACAGGCTCAACACCACAGGGTCCAGCTTTACAGTACAGTAGTTCTGACCCAGGCTCAGCACCACAGGGTCCAGCTCTACAGTACAGTAGTTCTGACCCAGATACAGGCTCAACACCACAGGGTCCAGCTTTACAGTACAGTAGTTCTGACCCAGATACAGGCTCAACACCATAGGGTCCAGCTTTACAGTACAGTAGTTCTGACCCAGATACAGGCTCAGCACCACAGGGTCCAGGTCTCTAGTACAGTAGTCTCTGATCCAGGCTCAACACCACAGGGTCCAGGTCTCTAGTACAGCAGTTCTGATCCAGGCTCAGCACCACAGGGTCCAGGTCTCTAGTACAGTAGTCTCTGATCCAGGCTCAACACCACAGGGTCCAGGTCTCTAGTACAGCAGTTCTGATCCAGGCTCAGCACCACAGGGTCCAGGTCTCTAGTACAGTAGTCTCTGATCCAGGCTCAACACCACAGGGTCCAGGTCTCTAGTACAGCAGTTCTGATCCAGGCTCAGCACCACAGGGTCCAGGTTTCTAGTACAGCAGTAGTCTCTGCTATAGAGGACCTTGAGACCTGTGTCAAAGCAGGGGGAAGTGGAAGTGAGAACCTTGACTAGAGGAAGTGTTCTTGAAGAGTGAACCCTGTGTTGAACCCTGGTGTGACCTTTCAGTCTGACAGGAGTGAACTTCCTGTTTCAGGAAGTGTGGTTTTGAGTCAGAACGGTAACCGGTACAGTTCTGTAAATGATTGGACCTGGACAAGGGCTGGATAACCACTGAAGCTGAGTTCGTAGATAACCACTTCCTGTTAACCACTTCCTGTTAACCTAACAGATTCTCTGTTGTCAAATTACAACCGAAATTGTACAGGAAATGTATAGAAAATGTTAGCTAGACAGATACCTTTTATCCTGGTCCCAGATCAGTTGCTGCTGTCATTCCAATTCAAGTGTAGACCTTAGTAGGTTTTTATGTAGAAAATGTTAGCTAGACAGATACCTTTTAACCTGGCCCCAGATCAGTGTTAATGAGTGGAATGCTGTTACCCAGGCTAATATACCTTATGGCCCCAGACCAGTGTTAATGAGTGGAATGCTGTTACCCAGGCTAATATACCTTATGGCCCCAGATCAGTGTTAATGAGTGGAATGCTGTTACCCAGGCTAATATACCTTATGGCCCCAGACCAGTGTTAATGAGTGGAATGCTGTTACCCAGGCTAATATACCTTATGGTCCCAGACCAGTGTTAATGAGTGGAATGCTGTTACCCAGGCTAATATACCTTATGGCCCCAGACCAGTGTTAATGAGTGGAATGCTGTTACCCAGGCTAATATACCTTATGGCCCCAGACCAGTGTTAATGAGTGGAATGCTGTTACCCAGGCTAATATACCTTATGGCCCCAGACCAGTGTTAATGAGTGGAATGCTGTTACCCAGGCTAATATACCTTATGGCCCCAGACCAGTGTTAATGAGTGGAATGCTGTTACCCAGGCTAATATACCTTATGGCCCCAGACCAGTGTTAATGAGTGGAATGCTGTTACCCAGGCTAATATACCTTATGGCCCCAGACCAGTGTTAATGAGTGGAATGCTGTTACCCAGGCTAATATACCTTATGGCCCCAGCACTAGTATGTGTCTGACTGTTGTGTCTCCTGTCCTCCAGCCCTGATCAAGTACATCAGACCAGTGTTTGTCTCCAGGTCAGACCAGGACTCCCGTAAGAAGACTGTTGAGGAGATCAAACGCAGAGCCCAGTCTGGAGGAGAATGGCCTCAGGTACAGTTGAATATCTCTCTCTCGCTCTCTAGCTCTCTCTCTCGCTCTCCGTCTCTAGCTCTCTCTCTCTCTCTCTCTGTCTCTCTGTCTCGCTCTCTAGCTCTCTCTCTCTCTCTCTCTCTGTCTCTCTGTCTCGCTCTCTAGCTCTCTCTCTCTGTCTTTCTCTGTATCTCTCTCTCTCTCTGTCTCTCTCTCTCTGTCTGTCTGTCTGTCTGTCTGTCTGTCTGTCTGTCTGTCTGTCTGTCTGTCTGTCTGTCTGTCTGTCTGTCTGTCTGTCTGTCTGTCTGTCTGTCTGTCTGTCTGTCTGTCTGTCTGTCTGTCTGTCTGTCTGACACACACACACACACACACACACACACACACACACACACACACACACACACACACACACACACACACACACACACACACACACACACACACACACACACACACACACACACACACACACACACACACACACACACACACACACACAGGACAAAGTAAACAAAGAGCCATGGTCTGGCGTTCAGTAAACAAACTAGAGAACAGCCACCTAACCATGGTCTGGCGTTCAGTAAACAAACTAGAGAACAGCCACCTAACCATGGTCTGGCGTTCAGTAAACAAACTAGAGAACAGCCACCTAACCATGGTCTGGCGTTCAGTAAACAAACTAGAGAACAGCCACCTAACCATGGTCTGGCGTTCAGTAAACAAACTAGAGAACAGCCACCTAACCATGGTCTGGCGTTCAGTAAACAAACTAGAGAACAGCCACCTAACCATGGTCTGGCGTTCAGTAAACAAACTAGAGAACAGCCACCTAACCATGGTCTGGCGTTCAGTAAACAAACTAGAGAACAGCCACCTAACCATGGTCTGGCGTTCAGTAAACAAACTATAACCATGGTCTGGCGTTCAGTAAACAAACTAGAGAACAGCCACCTAACCATGGTCTGGCGTTCAGTAAACAAACTAGAGAACAGCCACCTAACCATGGTCTGGCGTTCAGTAAACAAACTAGAGAACAGCCACCTAACCATGGTCTGGCGTTCAGTAAACAAACTAGAGAACAGCCACCTAACAGTGTTCAGGATGTATCCACACATATGATCTCATTACCATGGAAACACGTGTCTGATAATGTGGCTGATGTTCCCCTCTCTCCAGATAATGATTTTCCCAGAGGGAACGTGTACCAACAGGTCGTGTCTCATCACGTACAAACCAGGTATGTTAGATAGTACCGTGAGGAGGAGACAGGAAAGGTAGGAGAGTCAGTAGGACATGTTCTGATCTAACCAGGTATGTTAGATAGTACCGTGAGGAGGAGACAGGAAAGGTAGGAGAGTTAGAGAGTCAGTAGGACATGTTAATATAATAATAATATATGCCATTTAGCAGACGCTTTTATCCAAAGCGACTTACAGTCATGTGTGCATACATTCTACGTATGGGTGGTCCCGGGGATCGAACCCACTACCCTGGCGTTACAAGCGCCATGCTCTACCAACTGAGCTACAGAAGGACCGTTCTGTTCATACAGGCTTCAGGTTAAAACAATTTAAAAGGCTAACAGCTCTTTCCTCTCCATCATAACTTTAGGATGGGGGGGGGGTTTAAAAGGGGAGTATCTCTTTCCTCTCCATCATAACTTTAGGATGGGGGAGGTTTAAAATGGGGAGTATCTCTTTCCTCCCCATCATAACTTTAGGATGGGGGGAGGTTTAAAAAAGGGGAGTATCTCTTTCCTCCCCATCATAACTTTAGGATGGGGGGAGGTTTAAAAAAGGGGAGTATCTCTTTCCTCCCCATCATAACTTTAGGATGGGGGGGGGGTTAAGAAGGGGGAGTATCTCTTTCCTCCCCATCATAACTTTAGGATGGGGGCTTTTAAAAAGGGGAGTATCTCTTTCCTCCCCATCATAACTTTAGGATGGGGGGGGGCTTTAAAAAAGGGGAGTATCTCTTTCCTCCCCATCATAACTTTAGGATGGGGGGAGGTTTAAAAGGGGAGTATCTCTTTCCTCCCCATCATAACTTTAGGATGGGGGGGGCGGTTTAAAAAAGGGGAGTATCTCTTTCCTCCCCATCATAACTTTAGGATGGGGGAGGTTTAAAAGGGGAGTATCTCTTTCCTCCCCATCATAACTTTAGGATGGGGGCGGTTTAAAAAGGGGAGTATCTTTCCTCCCCATCATAACTTTAGGATGGGGGGGGCGCTTTAAAAAAGGGGAGTATCTCTTTCCTCCCCATCATAACTTTAGGATGGGGGGGGGCGGTTTAAAAAAGGGGAGTATGTGAGCTTTCCAATAACGTTGGTCATTATTCCGGTTCTCCTGATATTCAGCTAAATGTAATAACTACAGCCTCAACACAGATGAATGACAGAACACACACAGGTGAATGGAGCTTCTGATGTCATCAACAAGCGCTTCTATCTTTTTATCCTCCGACGTGGAAATCAGACCCGAGTAAACATGTGTTTCTAGTTGTTGTTAGTTACTATTGAAGTGTCCCGGCGGCGAATCACTTCAAAAGACTGACGAGTGTCTGAACTGACCGCCCAGGAGCTGAGATCAGATTAATCACCACTGTCTAACTGACCGCCCAGGAGCTGAGATCAGATTAATCACCACTGTCTAACTGACCGCCCAGGAGCTGAGATCAGATTCATCACCACTGTCTAACTGACCGCCCAGGAGCTGAGATCAGATTCATCACCACTGTCTAACTGACCGCCCAGGAGCTGAGATCAGATTCATCACCACTGTCTAACTGACCGCCCAGGAGCTGAGATCAGATTAATCACACTGTCTAACGGACCGCCCAGGAGCTGAGATCAGATTAATCATACTGTCTAACGGACCGCCCAGGAGCTGAGATCAGATTAATCACACTGTCTAACGGACCGCCCAGGAGCTGAGATCAGATTAATCACCACTGTCTAACTGACCGCCCAGGAGCTGAGATCAGATTAATCACCACTGTCTAACGGACCGCCCAGGAGCTGAGATCAGATTAATCACCACTGTCTAACTGACCGCCCAGGAGCTGAGATCAGATTAATCACCACTGTCTAACGGTCTTTCCAGGAGCTGAGATCAGATTCATCACCACTGTCTAACTGACCGCCCAGGAGCTGAGATCAGATTAATCACCACTGTCTAACGGACCTCCCAGGAGCTGAGATCAGATTAATCACCACTGTCTAACTGACCGCCCAGGAGCTGAGATCAGATTAATCACCACTGTCTAACTGACCGCCCAGGAGCTGAGATCAGATTAATCACCACTGTCTAACTGACCGCCCAGGAGCTGAGATCAGATTCATCACCACTGTCTAACTGACCTCCCAGGAGCTGAGATCAGATTAATCACCACTGTCTAACTGACCGCCCAGGAGCTGAGATCAGATTAATCACCACAGCTCCTGGGAGGTCAGTTAGACAGTGGTGATTAATGTGATCTCAGCTACTGACCTCCCAGGAGCTGAGATCAGACCAATCCACACTGTCTAACTGAAAGATGTTCAGTTCTCTTCCAATCAGAGGATTACATGACATATTCTGCACAGGACGGCATGTTTCTGATTGGACAAACGGATGAAAAGGAGCTTCATGACTATATTTGAATGGACATGAATATATCAATAATTATAATAATATATTCCATTTAGCGGATTCTTTGATCCGAAGCCACTTCCAGTCGTGCAGACGGACATTTTACATCTGGGTTAGCTACTGTCGCCGTGGGCCGAGGCCCTTGTATGCGGTCTAGAATCTTCTAAATCAAATCAAATCAAATGTATTTATATAGCCCTTCGTACATCAGCTGATATCTCAAAGTGCTGTACAGAAACCCAGCCTAAAACCCCAAACAGCAAACAATGCAGGTGTAAAAGCACGGTGGCTAGGAAAAACTCCCTAGAAAGGCCAAAACCTAGGAAGAAACCTAGAGAGAAACCAGGCTATGTGGGGTGGCCAGTCCTCTTCTGGCTGTGCCGGGTAGAGATTATAACAGAACATGACCAAGATGTTCAAATGTTCATAAATGACCAGCATGGTCGAATAATAGTAAGGCAGAACAGTTGAAACTGGAGCAGCAGCACAGTCAGGTGGACTGGGGACAGCAAGGAGCCATCATGTCAGGTAGTCCTGGGGCACGGTCCTAGGGCTCAGGTCCTCCGAGAGAGAGAAAGAAAGAGAGAATTAGAGAGAGCATTTGTGGGGTGGCCAGTCCTCTTCTGGCTGTGCCGGGTGGAGATTATAACAGAACGTGGCCAAGATGTTCAAATGTTCATAAATGACCAGCATGGTTGAATAATAGTAAGGCAGAACAGTTGAAACTGGAGCAGAAGCATGGCCAGGTGGACTGGGGACAGCAAGGAGTCATCATGTCAGGTAGTCCTGGGACATGGTCCTAGGGCCCAGGCCAGTTGAAACTGGAGCAGCAGCATGGCCAGGTGGACTGGGGACAGCAAGGAGTCATCATGTCAGGTAGTCCTGGGGCACGGTCCTAGGGCTCAGGTCCTCCGAGAGAGAGAAAGAAAGAGAGGAGGAGAGAATTAGAGAACGCACACTTCTAGTTTCTTAGTTTTAGGGGACTGTAGTCCAGTGTGTGTAATGGTGTTGATTTCTGTCTTGTCACACAGGAGCGTTCATCCCAGCGGTGCCAGTTCAGCCTGTTGTGATAAAATACCCCAATAAAATGGTAAGAAAGCAAACACAACACGACAAAGCCAAACACCTAGCAACACAATACAACACCTAGCAACACAATACAACACCTAGCAACACAATACAACACCTAGCAACACAATACAACACCTAGCAACACAATACAACACCTAGCAACACAATACAACACCTAGCAACACAATACAACACCTAGCAACACAATACAACACCTAGCAACACAATACAACACCTAGCAACACAATACAACACCTAGCAACACAATACAACACCTAGCAACACAATACAACACCTAGCAACACAATACAACACCTAGCAACACAATACAACACCTAGCAACACAATACAACACCTAGCAACACAATACAACACCTAGCAACACAATATAACACCTAGCAACACAATATAACACCTAGCAACACAATATAACACCTAGCAACGCAATATAACACCTAGCAACACAATACAACACCTAGCAACACAATATAACACCTAGCAACACAATACAACACCTAGCAACACAATACAACACCTAGCAACACAATACAACACCTAGCAACACAATATAACACCTAGCAACACAATACAACACCTAGCAACACAATATAACACCTAGCAACACAATATAACACCTAGCAACACAATATAACACCTAGCAACGCAATATAACACCTAGCAACACAATACAACACCTAGCAACACAATATAACACCTAGCAACACAATACAACATCTAGCAACACAATACAACACCTAGCAACACAATACAACACCTAGCAACACAATACAACACCTAGCAACACAATACAACACCTAGCAACACAATACAACACCTAGCAACACAATACAACACCTAGCAACACAATACAACACCTAGCAACACAATACAACACCTAGCAACACAATACAACACCTAGCAACACAATACAACACCTAGCAACACAATACAACACATAGCAACACATCACCTAGCAACACAATATAACACCTAGCAACACAACACCTAGCAACACAATATAACACCTAGCAACACAACACCTAGCAACACAACACCTAGCAACACAATACAACACAATACAACACCTAGCAGCACAAGAACACCTAGCAACACAATACAACACCTAGCAACACAACAACACCTAGCGACACAATACAACAACTATCAACACAACAACACCTAGCAACACAACAACACCTAGCAACACAATACAACACCTAGCAACACAACAACACCTAGCAGCACAACAACACCGAGCAACACAACAACACCTAGCAACACAGCACAACACCTACCAACACAATAGAACACCTAGCAACACAGCACCTAGCAATACAACACAACACCTAGCAATACAACACAATACCTAGCAACACAACACAACACCTAGCAACACAATACAACACAGCAACGCAACACATAGCAACACAATACAACACCTAGCAGCACAAGAACACCTAGCAACACAACAACACCTAGCAACACAATACAACAACTATCAACACAACAACACCTAGCAACACAATACAATATCTAGCAACACAATAACACCTAGCAACACAATACAATATCTAGCAACACAATAACACCTAGCAACACAATACAATATCTAGCAACACAATAACACCTAGCAGCACAACAACACCAAGCAACACAGCAACACAACACAATACCTAGCAATACAATACAACACCTAGCAACACACTAGAACACAGCAGCAGCACAACACAACAGCCAGGCTGGTTGGTAAACACCTCCCTGCTGAGAAGAGCATCAGCCCTGTCTGTCTGAATCTCTCTCTCTGTTACAGATATAACCGTGAGGATAGAGAACTGATTTAGTTGTACTGTGATTTGTTGTGTGGTCTGTCTAAGCTGTGTGATATCCCCCCCACCCACCTTCAGATACAGTATAACTGCTGAGAAGAGCATCAGTCCTGTCTGTCTGAATCTCTCTCTCTGTTACAGATATAACCGTGAGGATAGAGAACTGATTTAGTTGTACTGTGATTTGTTGTGTGGTCTGTCTAAGCTGTGTGATATCCCCCCCCCCACCCACCTTGAGCAGGGTTTCATGGGGACTTCCTGTAAAACCTCCTGGGGTTGACTTGATGTGCCCTTTACTGAGGTCTGATCGTGTTAGTGTTAGAGCTAGGGCTCTGTCTGTAAACAGCTGGGCTTGAATGGGCCAGTGATGCCTGGGACCACACAGCACGCAGTCAGTCTCTACTATAGCCCTGGGACCACACAGCACGCAGTCAGTCTCTACTATAGCCCTGGGACCACACAGCACGCAGTCAGTCTCTACTATAGCCCTGGGACCACACAGCACGCAGTCAGTCTCTCCTATAGCCCTGGGACCACACAGCACGCAGTCAGTCTCTCCTATAGCCCTGGGACCACACAGCACGCAGTCAGTCTTTCCTATAGCCCTGGGACCACACAGTATGCAGTCAGTCTCTCCTATAGCCCTGGGACCACACAGCAGGCAGTCAGTCTCTCCTATAGCCCTGGGACCACACAGCACGCAGTCAGTCTCTCCTATAGCCCTGGGACCACACAGCACACAGTCAGTCTCTCCTATAGCCCAGGGACCACACAGCACGCAGTCAGTCTCTCCTATAGCCCTGGGACCACACAGCACGCAGTCAGTCTCTCCTATAGCCCTGGGACCACACAGCACGCAGTCAGTCTCTACTATAGCCCTGGGACCACACAGCAGGCAGTCAGTCTCTACTATAGCCCTGGGACCACACAGCAGGCAGTCTGTCTCTACTATAGCCCTGGGACCACACAGCACGCAGTCAGTCTCTACTATAGCCCTGGGACCACACAGCAGGAAGTCAGTCTCTCCTATAGCCCTGGGACCACACAGTGGGCAGTCAGTCTCTACTATAGCCCTGGGACCACACAGCATGCAGTCAGTCTCTCCTATAGCCCTGGGACCACACAGCATGCAGTCAGTCTCTCCTATAGCCCTGGGACCACACAGCATGCAGTCAGTCTCTCCTATAGCCCTGGGACCACACAGCATGCAGTCAGTCTCTCCTATAGCCCTGGGACCACACAGCACGCAGTCAGTCAGCCCTGGGACCACACAGCACGCAGTCAGTCTCTCCTATAGCCCTGGGACCACACAGCACGCAGTCAGTCTCTCCTATAGCCCTGGGACCACACAGCACGCAGTCAGTCTCTCCTATAGCCCTGGGACCACACAGCAGGGAGTCAGTCTCTCCTATAGCCCTGGGACCACACAGCACGCAGTCAGTCTCTACTATAGCCCTGGGACCACACAGCACGCAGTCAGTCTCTCCTATAGCCCTGGGACCACACAGCAGGGAGTCAGTCTCTCCTATAGCCCTGGGACCACACAGCAAGTGGTCAAGACCACTAACTATCTGGTATCCAATTAAACTACTAACTACCTGGTAACCAATTAAACCACAAACTACTCTATCCCTGATAACTAAGCTGTTGTTGTTGTTGTTGTTGTTGTTATGACCTTGTGTTTTTATACTTCTTACCTGGATGAATAATGTTGTATCTTCATAAGTTCTGTGTCTCTCCTGTCCCATGCCAGGACACAATCACCTGGACGTGGCAGGGGCCTGGAGCGTGAGTACACTTGAATTACTCTACAAATGACTGATCCCTGAAGTACAGGTCGTTGCCAGGCAACGTGTGGTGTGTCTCTACTGCCCTGGAAGGTCCAGTTGTCATACCTCTACTGGACTGGACTGAGAGGATATTAGTTCTACTGTATAATCTAGAAGGTCCAGTTGTCATACCTCTACTGGACTGGACTGAGAGGATATTAGTTCTACTGTATAATCTAGATGGTCCAGTTTTCATACCTCTACTGGACTGGACTGAGAGGATATTAGTTCTACTGTATAATCTAGATGGTCCAGTTTTCATACCTCTACTGGACTGGACTGAGAGGATATTAGTTCTACTGTATAATCTAGATGGTCCAGTTTTCATACCTCTACTGGACTGGACTGAGAGGATATTAGTTCTACTGTATAATCTAGATGGTCCAGTTAACTCAGAACACTGATGGACAAAATACAGGAAACTGACTGAGAGAAAGCTGTCCTTGTCTCTGGATAAAACCACAGGCTGAATTGGGATGTGTTTTGTTCTACTTTCTAATGCATCATGGTAGTGATGTTGTTTTGGCTGTGTGCCCAGTCAGTCTACCACTACAGTAGAGACAATACTGTCTCTGTGCTGTTAGCAGGTCACAGTCAGTCTACCACTACAGTAGAGACAATACTGTCTCTGTGCTGTTAGCAGGTCACAGTCAGTCTACCACTACAGTAGAGACAATACTGTCTCTGTGCTGTTAGCAGGTCACAGTCAGTCTACCACTACAGTAGAGACAATACTGTCTCTGTGCTGTTAGCAGGTCACAGTCCGTCTACCACTACAGTAGAGACAATACTGTCTCTGTGCTGTTAGCAGGTCACAGTCAGTCTACCACTACAGTAGAGACAATACTGTCTCTGTGCTGTTAGCAGGTCACAGTCTACCACTACAGTAGAGACAATACTGTCTCTGTGCTGTTAGCAGGTCACAGTCAGTCTACCACTACAGTAGAGACAATACTGTCTCTGTGCTGTTAGCAGGTCACAGTCAGTCTACCACTACAGTAGAGACAATACTGTCTCTGTGCTGTTAGCAGGTCACAGTCAGTCTACCACTACAGTAGAGACAATACTGTCTCTGTGCTGTTAGCAGGTCACAGTCAGTCTACCACTACAGTAGAGACAATACTGTCTCTGTGCTGTTAGCAGGTCACAGTCAGTCTACCACTACAGTAGAGACAATACTGTCTCTGTGCTGTTAGCAGGTCACAGTCAGTCTACCACTACAGTAGAGACAATACTGTCTCTGTGCTGTTAGCAGGTCACAGTCAGTCTACCACTACAGTAGAGACAATACTGTCTCTGTGCTGTTAGCAGGTCACAGTCTACCACTACAGTAGAGACAATACTGTCTCTGTGCTGTTAGCAGGTCACAGTCAGTCTACCACTACAGTAGAGACAATACTGTCTCTGTGCTGTTAGCAGGTCACAGTCAGTCTACCACTACAGTAGAGACAATACTGTCTCTGTGCTGTTAGCAGGTCACAGTCTACCACTACAGTAGAGACAATACTGTCTCTGTGCTGTTAGCAGGTCACAGTCAGTCTGTCTCCACTACAGTAGAGACAATACTGTCTCTGTGCTGTTAGCAGGTCACAGTCAGTCTACCACTACAGTAGAGACAATACTGTCTCTGTGCTGTTAGCAGGTCACAGTCAGTCTACCACTACAGTAGAGACAATACTGTCTCTGTGCTGTTAGCAGGTCACAGTCAGTCTACCACTACAGTAGAGACAATACTGTCTCTGTGCTGTTAGCAGGTCACAGTCAGTCTACCACTACAGTAGAGACAATACTGTCTCTGTGCTGTTAGCAGGTCACAGTCTCTACCACTACAGTAGAGACAATACTGTCTCTGTGCTGTTAGCAGGTCACAGTCCGTACCACTACAGTAGAGACAATACTGTCTCTGTGCTGTTAGCAGGTCACAGTCAGTCTACCACTACAGTAGAGACAATACTGTCTCTGTGCTGTTAGCAGGTCACAGTCAGTCTACCACTACAGTAGAGACAATACTGTCTCTGTGCTGTTAGCAGGTCACAGTCTCTACCACTACAGTAGAGACAATACTGTCTCTGTGCTGTTAGCAGGTCACAGTCAGTCTACCACTACAGTAGAGACAATACTGTCTCTGTGCTGTTAGCAGGTCACAGTCAGTCTACCACTACAGTAGAGACAATACTGTCTCTGTGCTGTTAGCAGGTCACAGTCAGTCTACCACTACAGTAGAGACAATACTGTCTCTGTGCTGTTAGCAGGTCACAGTCAGTCTACCACTACAGTAGAGACAATACTGTCTCTGTGCTGTTAGTAGGTCACAGTCAGTCTACCACTACAGTAGAGACAATACTGTCTCTGTGCTGTTAGCAGGTCACAGTCTACCACTACAGTAGAGACAATACTGTCTCTGTGCTGTTAGCAGGTCACAGTCAGTCTACCACTACAGTAGAGACAATACTGTCTCTGTGCTGTTAGCAGGTCACAGTCTACCACTACAGTAGAGACATATTATTATTATATTATTATTATTATTATTAGACAATACTGTCTCTGTGCTGTTAGCAGGTCACAGTCAGTCTACCACTACAGTAGAGACAATACTGTCTCTGTGCTGTTAGCAGAGTCACAGTCAGTCTACCACTACAGTAGAGACAATACTGTCTCTGTGCTGTTAGCAGGTCACAGTCTACCACTACAGTAGAGACAATACTGTCTCTGTGCTGTTAGCAGGTCACAGTCAGTCTACCACTACAGTAGAGACAATACTGTCTCTGTGCTGTTAACAGGTCACAGTCAGTCTACCACTACAGTAGAGACAATACTGTCTCTGCTGTTAGCAGGTCACAGTCTACCACTACAGTAGAGACAATACTGTCTCTGTGCTGTTAGCAGGTCACAGTCAGTCTACCACTACAGTAGAGACAATACTGTCTCTGTGCTGTTAGCAGGTCACAGTCAGTCTACCACTACAGTAGAGACAATACTGTCTCTGTGCTGTTAGCAGGTCACAGTCCGTCTACCACTACAGTAGAGACAATACTGTCTCTGTGCTGTTAGCAGGTCACAGTCAGTCTACCACTACAGTAGAGACAATACTGTCTCTGTGCTGTTAGCAGGTCACAGTCTACCACCTACAGTAGAGACAATACTGTCTCTGTGCTGTTAGCAGGTCACAGTCTACCACTACAGTAGAGACAATACTGTCTCTGTGCTGTTAGCAGGTCACAGTCAGTCTACCACTACAGTAGAGACAATACTGTCTCTGTGCTGTTAGCAGGTCACAGTCTACCACTACAGTAGAGACAATACTGTCTCTGTGCTGTTAGCAGGTCACAGTCAGTCTACCACTACAGTAGAGACAATACTGTCTCTGTGCTGTTAGCAGGTCACAGTCAGTCTACCACTACAGTAGAGACAATACTGTCTCTGTGCTGTTAGTAGGTCACAGTCTACCACTACAGTAGAGACAATACTGTCTCTGTGCTGTTAGCAGGTCACAGTCAGTCTACCACTACAGTAGAGACAATACTGTCTCTGTGCTGTTAGCAGGTCACAGTCAGTCTACCACTACAGTAGAGACAATACTGTCTCTGTGCTGTTAGCAGGTCACAGTCTACCACTACAGTAGAGACAATACTGTCTCTGTGCTGTTAGCTGGTCACAGTCAGTCTACCACTACAGTAGAGACAATACTGTCTCTGTGCTGTTAGCAGGTCACAGTCTACCACTACAGTAGAGACAATACTGTCTCTGTGCTGTTAGCAGGTCACAGTCAGTCTACCACTACAGTAGAGACAATACTGTCTCTGTGCTGTTAGCAGGTCACAGTCAGTCTACCACTACAGTAGAGACAATACTGTCTCTGTGCTGTTAGCAGGTCACAGTCTACCACTACAGTAGAGACAATACTGTCTCTGTGCTGTTAGCAGGTCACAGTCAGTCTACCACTACAGTAGAGACAATACTGTCTCTGTGCTGTTAGCAGGTCACAGTCAGTCTACCACTACAGTAGAGACAATACTGTCTCTGTGCTGTTAGCAGGTCACAGTCAGTCTACCACTACAGTAGAGACAATACTGTCTCTGTGCTGTTAGCAGGTCACAGTCAGTCTACCACTACAGTAGAGACAATACTGTCTCTGTGCTGTTAGCAGGTCACAGTCAGTCTACCACTACAGTAGAGACAATACTGTCTCTGTGCTGTTAGCAGGTCACAGTCAGTCTACCACTACAGTAGAGACAATACTGTCTCTGTGCTGTTAGCAGGTCACAGTCAGTCTACCACTACAGTAGAGACAATAATGCTGTCTCTGTGCTGTTAGCAGGTCACAGTCAGTCTACCACTACAGTAGAGACAATACTGTCTCTGTGCTGTTAGCAGGTCACAGTCAGTCTACCACTACAGTAGAGACAATACTGTCTCTGTGCTGTTAGCAGGTCACAGTCAGTCTACCACTACAGTAGAGACAATACTGTCTCTGTGCTGTTAGCAGGTCACAGTCAGTCTACCACTACAGTAGAGACAATACTGTCTCTGTGCTGTTAGCAGGTCACAGTCAGTCTACCACTACAGTAGAGACAATACTGTCTCTGTGCTGTTAACAGGTCACAGTCAGTCTACCACTACAGTAGAGACAATACTGTCTCTGTGCTGTTAGCAGGTCACAGTCTACCACTACAGTAGAGACAATACTGTCTCTGTGCTGTTAGCAGGTCACAGTCAGTCTACCACTACAGTAGAGACAATACTGTCTCTGTGCTGTTAGCAGGTCACAGTCAGTCTACCACTACAGTAGAGACAATACTGTCTCTGTGCTGTTAGCAGGTCACAGTCTACCACTACAGTAGAGACAATACTGTCTCTGTGCTGTTAGCAGGTCACAGTCAGTCTACCACTACAGTAGAGACAATACTGTCTCTGTGCTGTTAGCAGGTCACAGTCAGTCTACCACTACAGTAGAGACAATACTGTCTCTGTGCTGTTAGCAGGTCACAGTCAGTCTACCACTACAGTAGAGACAATACTGTCTCTGTGCTGTTAGCAGGTCACAGTCAGTCTACCACTACAGTAGAGACAATACTGTCTCTGTGCTGTTAGCAGGTCATCAGTCTACCACTACAGTAGAGACAATACTGTCTCTGTGCTGTTAGCAGGTCACAGTCTACCACTACAGTAGAGACAATACTGTCTCTGTGCTGTTAGCAGGTCACAGTCAGTCTACCACTACAGTAGAGACAATACTGTCTCTGTGCTGTTAGCAGGTCACAGTCAGTCTACCACTACAGTAGAGACAATACTGTCTCTGTGCTGTTAGCAGGTCACAGTCAGTCTACCACTACAGTAGAGACAATACTGTCTCTGTGCTGTTAGCAGGTCACAGTCTACCACTACAGTAGAGACAATACTGTCTCTGTGCTGTTAGCAGGTCACAGTCAGTCTACCACTACAGTAGAGACAATACTGTCTCTGTGCTGTTAGCAGGTCACAGTCAGTCTACCACTACAGTAGAGACAATACTGTCTCTGTGCTGTTAGCAGGTCACAGTCAGTCTACCACTACAGTAGAGACAATACTGTCTCTGTGCTGTTAGCAGGTCACAGTCAGTCTACCACTACAGTAGAGACAATACTGTCTCTGTGCTGTTAGCAGGTCACAGTCAGTCTACCACTACAGTAGAGACAATACTGTCTCTGTGCTGTTAGCAGGTCACAGTCAGTCTACCACTCACAGTAGAGACAATACTGTCTCTGTGCTGTTAGCAGGTCACAGTCTCTACCACTACAGTAGAGACAATACTGTCTCTGTGCTGTTAGCTGGTCACAGTCAGTCTAACCACTACAGTAGAGACAATACTGTCTCTGTGCTGTTAGCAGGTCACAGTCTACCACTACAGTAGAGACAATACTGTCTCTGTGCTGTTAGCAGGTCACAGTCTACCACTACAGTAGAGACAATACTGTCTCTGTGCTGTTAGCAGGTCACAGTCAGTCTACCACTACAGTAGAGACAATACTGTCTCTGTGCTGTTAGCAGGTCACAGTCTCTACCACTACAGTAGAGACAATACTGTCTCTGTGCTGTTAGTAGGTCACAGTCAGTCTACCACTACAGTAGAGACAATACTGTCTCTGTGCTGTTAGCAGGTCACAGTCAGTCTACCACTACAGTAGAGACAATACTGTCTCTGTGCTGTTAGCAGGTCACAGTCAGTCTACCACTACAGTAGAGACAATACTGTCTCTGTGCTGTTAGCAGGTCACAGTCAGTCTACCACTACAGTAGAGACAATACTGTCTCTGTGCTGTTAGCAGGTCACAGTCAGTCTACCACTACAGTAGAGACAATACTGTCTCTGTGCTGTTAGCAGGTCACAGTCAGTCTACCACTACAGTAGAGACAATACTGTCTCTGTGCTGTTAGCAGGTCACAGTCAGTCTACCACTACAGTAGAGACAATACTGTCTCTGTGCTGTTAGCAGGTCACAGTCAGTCTACCACTACAGTAGAGACAATACTGTCTCTGTGCTGTTAGCAGGTCACAGTCAGTCTACCACTACAGTAGAGACAATACTGTCTCTGTGCTGTTAGCAGGTCACAGTCAGTCTACCACTACAGTAGAGACAATACTGTCTCTGTGCTGTTAGCAGGTCACAGTCAGTCTACCACTACAGTAGAGACAATACTGTCTCTGTGCTGTTAGCAGGTCACAGTCAGTCTACCACTACAGTAGAGACAATACTGTCTCTGTGCTGTTAGCAGGTCACAGTCAGTCTACCACTACAGTAGAGACAATACTGTCTCTGTGCTGTTAGCAGGTCACAGTCAGTCTACCACTACATTAGAGACAATACTGTCTCTGTGCTGTTAGCAGGTCACAGTCAGTCTACCACTACAGTAGAGACAATACTGTCTCTGTGCTGTTAGCAGGTCACAGTCTACCACTACAGTAGAGACAATACTGTCTCTGTGCTGTTAGCAGGTCACAGTCTGTACAGTAGAGACAATACTGTCTCTGTGCTGTTAGCAGGTCACAGTCTACCACTACAGTAGAGACAATACTGTCTCTGTGCTGTTAGCAGGTCACAGTCAGTCTACCACTACAGTAGAGACAATACTGTCTCTGTGCTGTTAGCAGGTCACAGCAGTCTACCACTACAGTAGAGACAATACTGTCTCTGTGCTGTTAGCAGGTCACAGTCTACCACTACAGTAGAGACAATACTGTCTCTGTGCTGTTAGCAGGTCACAGTCAGTCTACCACTACAGTAGAGACAATACTGTCTCTGTGCTGTTAGCAGGTCACAGTCTACCACTACAGTAGAGACAATACTGTCTCTGTGCTGTTAGCAGGTCACAGTCTACCACTACAGTAGAGACAATACTGTCTCTGTGCTGTTAGCAGGTCACTACAGTCAGTCTGCTGTTACCACTACTACAGTAGAGACAATACTGTCTCTGTGCTGTTAGCAGGTCACAGTCTACCACTACAGTAGAGACAATACTGTCTCTGTGCTGTTAGTCACACAGTCTACCACTACAGTAGAGACAATACTGTCTCTGTGCTGTTAGCAGGTCACAGTCAGTCTACCACTACAGAGACAATACTGTCTCTGTGCTGTTAGCAGGTCACAGTCAGTCTACCACTACAGTAGAGACAATACTGTCTCTGTGCTGTTAGCAGGTCACAGTCTACCACTACAGTAGAGACAATACTGTCTCTGTGCTGTTAGCAGGTCACAGTCCAGTCTACCACTACAGTAGAGACAATACTGTCTCTGTGCTGTTAACAGGTCACAGTCAGTCTACCACTACAGTAGAGACAATACTGTCTCTGTGCTGTTAGCAGGTCACAGTCTACCACTACAGTAGAGACAATACTGTCTCTGTGCTGTTAGCAGGTCACAGTCAGTCTACCACTACAGTAGAGACAATACTGTCTCTGTGCTGTTAGCAGGTCACAGTCAGTCTACCACTACAGTAGAGACAATACTGTCTCTGTGCTGTTAGCTGGTCACAGTCTCTACCACTACAGTAGAGACAATACTGTCTCTGTGCTGTTAGCAGGTCACAGTCAGTCTACCACTACAGTAGAGACAATACTGTCTCTGTGCTGTTAGCAGGTCACAGTCAGTCTGCCACTACAGTAGAGACAATACTGTCTCTGTGCTGTTAGCAGGTCACAGTCAGTCTACCACTACAGTAGAGACAATACTGTCTCTGTGCTGTTAGCAGGTCACAGTCTACCACTACAGTAGAGACAATACTGTCTCTGTGCTGTTAGCAGGTCACAGTCAGTCTACCACTACAGTAGAGACAATACTGTCTCTGTGCTGTTAGCAGGTCACAGTCAGTCTACCACTACAGTAGAGACAATACTGTCTCTGTGCTGTTAACCACAGTAGGTCACAGTCAGTCTACCACTACAGTAGAGACAATACTGTCTCTGTGCTGTTAGCAGGTCACAGCAGTCTACCACTACAGTAGAGACAATACTGTCTCTGTGCTGTTAGCAGGTCACAGTCTACCACTACAGTAGAGACAATACTGTCTCTGTGCTGTTAGCAGGTCACAGTCAGTCTACCACTACAGTAGAGACAATACTGTCTCTGTGCTGTTAGCAGGTCACAGTCAGTCTACCACTACAGTAGAGACAATACTGTCTCTGTGCTGTTAGCAGGTCACAGTCTACCACTACAGTAGAGACAATACTGTCTCTGTGCTGTTAGCAGGTCACAGTCTACCACTACAGTAGAGACAATACTGTCTCTGTGCTGTTAGCAGGTCACAGTCAGTCTACCACTACAGTAGAGACAATACTGTCTCTGTGCTGTTAGCAGGTCACAGTCAGTCTACCACTACAGTAGAGACAATACTGTCTCTGTGCTGTTAGCAGGTCACAGTCAGTCTACCACTACAGTAGAGACAATACTGTCTCTGTGCTGTTAGCAGGTCACAGTCAGTCTGCCACTACAGTAGAGACAATACTGTCTCTGTGCTGTTAGCAGGTCACAGTCAGTCTACCACTACATTAGAGACAATACTGTCTCTGTGCTGTTAGCAGGTCACAGTCTCTCTACCACTACAGTAGAGACAATACTGTCTCTGTGCTGTTAGCAGGTCACAGTCTACCACTACAGTAGAGACAATACTGTCTCTGTGCTGTTAGCAGGTCAGTCAGTCTACACTACAGTAGAGACAATACTGTCTCTGTGCTGTTAGCAGGTCACAGTCAGTCTACCACTACAGTAGAGACAATACTGTCTCTGTGCTGTTAGCAGGTCACAGTCTACCACTTTCCCTAGTAGAGACAATACTGTCTCTGTGCTGTTAGCAGGTCACAGTCTACACTACACAGTAGAGACAATACTGTCTCTGTGCTGTTAGCAGGTCACATCTACCACTACAGTAGAGACAATACTGTCTCTGTGCTGTTAGCAGGTCACAGTCTACCACTACAGTAGAGACAATACTGTCTCTGTGCTGTTAGCAGGTCACAGTCAGTCTACCACTACAGTAGAGACAATACTGTCTCTGTGCTGTTAACAGGTCACAGTCTACCACTACAGTAGAGACAATACTGTCTCTGTGCTGTTAACAGGTCACAGTCAGTCTACCACTACAGTAGAGACAATACTGTCTCTGTGTATTGTGCAGTCACAGTCAGTCTACCACTACAGTAGAGACAATACTGTCTGTGCTGTTAGCAGGTCACAGCAGTCTACCACTACAGTAGAGACAATACTGTCTCTGTGCTGTTAGCAGGTCACAGTCAGTCTACCACTACAGTAGAGACAATACTGTCTCTGTGCTGTTGAAATAGTCACAGTCAGTCTACCACTACAGTAGAGACAATACTGTCTCTGTGCTGTTAGGTCACAGTCTACCACTACAGTAGAGACAATACTGTCTCTGTGCTGTTAGCAGGTCACAGTCAGTCTACCACTACAGTAGAAACAATACTGTCTCTGTGCTGTTAACAGGTCATGATCTACCACTACAGTAGAGACAATACTGTCTGTGCTGTTAGCAGGTCCCCCAGTCTACCACACAGTAGAGACAATACTGTCTCTGTGCTGTTAACGGAGTCACTGATCAGTCTACCACTACAGTAGAGACAATACTGTCTCTGTGCTGTTAGCAGGTCACAGTCAGTCTACCACTACAGTAGAGACAATACTGTCTCTGTGCTGTTGCAGTCTACACAGTCCGTCTACCACTACAGTAGGGCAATACTGTCTCTGTGCTGTTAGCAGGTCACAGTCTACCACTACAGTAGAGACAATACTGTCTCTGTGCTGTTAACAGGTCACAGTCAGTCTACCACTACAGTAGAGACAATGCACTGTCTCTGTGCTGTTAACAGGTCACAGTCAGTCTGCCACTACAGTAGAGACAATACTGTCTCTGTGCTGTTAGCAGGTCACAGTCAGTCTACCACTACAGTAGAGACAATACTGTCTCTGTGCTGTTGCAGGTCACAGTCTACCACTACAGTAGAGACAATACTGTCTCTGTGCTGTTAACGGTCACAGTCAGTCTACCACTACAGTAGAGACAATACTGTCTCTGTGCTGTTAGCAGGTCAGTCAGTCTACCACTACAGTAGAGACAATACTGTCTCTGTGCTGTTAACAGGTCACAGTCAGTCTACCACTACAGTAGAGACAATACTGTCTCTGTGCTGTTAGAGACAATCTGTCTCTGTGCTGTTAGAGACAATACTGTCTCTGTGCTGTTAGCAGAGTCAGTCTACCACTACAGTAGAGACAATACTGTCTCTGTGCTGTTAGCAGGTCACAGTCAGTCTACCACTACAGTAGAGACAATACTGTCTCTGTGCTGTTAGCAGGTCACAGTCAGTCTACCACTACAGTAGAGACAATACTGTCTCTGTGCTGTTAATGGTCACAGTCAGTCTACCACTACAGTAGAGACAATACTGTCTCTGTGCTGTTAGCAGGTCACAGTCTACCACTACAGTAGAGACAATACTGTCTCTGTGCTGTTGCAGGTCACAGTCTACCACTACAGTAGAGACAATACTGTCTCTGTGCTGTTAGCAGGTCACAGTCCGTCTACCACTACAGTAGAGACAATACTGTCTCTGTGCTGTTATACTGGTCCCAGTCAGTCTACCACTACAGTAGAGACAATACTGTCTCTGTGCTGTTAGCAGGTCACAGTCAGTCTACCACTACAGTAGAGACAATACTGTCTCTGTGCTGTTAGCAGGTCACAGTCCAGTCTACCACTACAGTAGAGACAATACTGTCTCTGTGCTGTTAGGGTCCCAGTCAGTCTACCACTAGTAGAGACAATACTGTCTCTGTGCTGTTAGCAGGTCTGGTCTACCACTACAGTAGAGACAATACTGTCTCTGTGCTGTTAGTAGGTCACAGTCAGTCTACCACTACAGTAGAGACAATACTGTCTGTGCAGTAGCAGGTCACAGTCAGTCTACCACTACAGTAGAGACAATACTGTCTCTGTGCTGTTAGCAGGTCACAGTCTACCACTACAGTAGAGACAATACTGTCTCTGTGCTGTTAGCAGGTCACAGTCAGTCTACCACTACAGTAGAGACAATACTTTGTCTCTGTGCTGTTAACCCAGGTCCAGTCAGTCTACCACTACAGTAGAGACAATACTGTCTGTGCTGTTAGCTGGTCACAGTCAGTCTACCACTACAGTAGAACAATAGTCTCTGTCTGTTACAGTCAGTCTACCACTACAGTAGGGACAATACTGTCTCTGTGCTGTTAGCAGGTCACAGTCTACCACTACAGTAGAGACAATACTGTCTCTGTGCTGTTAACAGGTCACAGTCAGTCTACCACTACAGTAGAGACAATACTGTCTCTGTGCTGTGCAGGTCCCAGTCAGTCTACCACTACAGTAGAGACAATGCTGTCTCTGTGCTGTTAGCAGGTCACAGTCTACCACTACAGTAGAGACAATACTGTCTCTGTGCTGTTAGCTGGTCACGGTCTACCACTACAGTAGAGACAATGCTGTCTCTGTGCTGTTAGCAGGTCTGATCAGTCTACCCATACAGTAGAGACAATACTGTCTCTCTCATTAACATTTAACTTGAGTCTGATCTACCACTACAGTAGAGACAATACTGTCTCTGTGCTGTTAGCAGGTCCCAGTCAGTCTACCACTACAGTAGAGACAATACTGTCTCTGTGCTGTTAGCAGGTCACAGTCAGTCTACCACTACAGTAGAGACAATACTGTCTCTGTGCTGTTAGCAGGTCACAGTCAGTCTACCACTACAGTAGAGACAATACTGTCTCTGTGCTGTTAGCAGGTCCACAGTCTACCACTACAGTAGAGACAATACTGTCTGTGCTGTTAGCAGGTCACGAGTCTACCACTACAGTAGGACAATACTGTCTCTGTGCTGTTAGCCAGGTCACAGTCTACCACTACAGTAGAGACAATACTGTCTCTGTGCTGTTAGCAGGTCACAGTCAGTCTACCACTACAGTAGAGACAATACTGTCTCTGTGCTGTTAGCAGGTCACAGTCAGTCTACCACTACAGTAGAGACAATACTGTCTCTGTGCTGTTAGCAGGTCACAGTCTACCACTGCAGTAGAGACAATACCGTCTCTGTGCTGTTAGCAGGTCACAGTCAGTCTACCACTACAGTAGAGACAATACTGTCTCTGTGCTGTTAGCTGGTCTCATCAGTCTACCACTACAGTAGAGACAATACTGTCTCTGTGCTGTTATGCAGGTCTGCAGTCAGTCTACCACTACAGTAGAGACAATACTGTCTCTGTGCTGTTAACTTGGGTCACAGTCAGTCTACCACTACAGTAGAGACAATACTGTCTCTGTGCTGTTAGCGGAGTCACAGTCAGTCTACCACTACAGTAAGAGGCAATACTGTCTCTGTGCTGTTAGCAGGTCACAGTCAGTCTACCACTACAGTAGAGACAATACTGTCTCTGTGCTGTTAGCAGGTCACAGTCTGCCACTACAGTAGAGACAATACTGTCTCTGTGCTGTTAGCAGGCTCAGTCACTCCACACGTAGAGACAATACTGTCTCTGTGCTGTTAGCAGGTCACAGTCTACCACTACAGTAGAGACAATACTGTCTCTGTGCTGTTAGCAGGTCACAGTCAGTCTACCACTACAGTAGAGACAATACTGTCTCTGTGCTGTTAGTAGGTCACACAGGTCCCAGTTCTACCACTACAGTAGAGACAATACTGTCTCTGTGCTGTTAGCAGGTCACAGTCAGTCTACCACTACAGTAGAGACAATACTGTCTCTGTGCTGTTAGCAGGTCACAGTCAGTCTACCACTACAGTAGAGACAATACTGTCTCTGTGCTGTTAGCAGGTCACAGTCAGTCTACCACTACAGTAGAGACACAATACTGTCTCTGTGTGTGCTGTTAGCAGGTCACAGTCAGTCTACCACTGCCAGTAAGAGACAATACTGTCTCTGTGCTGTTAGCAGGTCAGCAGTCATCTTACCACTACAGCAGAGACAATACTGTCTCTGTGCTGTTTAGCAGGTCACAGTCTACCACTACAGTAGAGACAATACTGTCTCTGTGCTGTGCACACGAAAGCCCAGTCTACCACTACAGTAGAGACAATGCTGCTGTCTCTGTGCTGTTAGCAGGTCCCAGTCTACCACTACAGTAGAGACAATACTGTCTCTGTGCTGTTAGCAGGTCCCAGTCTACCTGCTACAGTAGAGACAATACTGTCTCTGTGCTGTTAAGGTCACAGTCTACCACAGTAGAGACAATAACTTGTCGCTGTGAAGTAGCAGGTCACAGTCTACCGACTACAGTAGAGACAATGCTGTCTCTGTGCTGTTAGCAGGTCCCAGTCTACCACTGCAGTAGAACCAATACTGTCTCTGTGCTGTTTAGCAGGTCACAGTCTACCACTACAGTAGAGACAATATCAGTCTCTGTGCTGTTAGCAGGTCACAGTCAGTACACACTAAGCAGTAGAGACAATACTGTCTCTGTGCTGTTAGCAGGTCACAGTCACGTCTACCACTACAGTAGAGACAATACTGTCTCTGTGCTCGTTAGCAGGTCACAGTCAGCCCACCACTACAGTAGAGATCAATGCTGTCTCTGAAGCTGTTAGCAGGTCACAGTCAGTCTACCACTACAGTAGAGACAATACTGTCTCCCGTGCTGTTAGCAGGTCACAGTCAGTCTACCACTACAGTAGAGACAATACTGTCTCTGTGCTGTTAGCAGGCTCACAGTCAGTCTACCACTACAGTAGAGACAATGCTGTCTCTGTGCTGTTAGCAGGCAGGGTCACAGTCTACTACTACAGTAGAGACAATACTGTCTCTGTGCTGTTAGCAGGTCACAGTCTGGGCTCACTACAGACAGTAGAGATAATACTGTTCCCTGTGCTGTTAGCAGGCTCACAGTCTACCACTGTATAGAGACAATACTGTCTCTGTGCTGTTAGCAGGCTCAGTCAGCTCCACCACTGCAGTAGAGACATTACTGTTTCATGCTGTTAGCAGGTCACAGTCAGTCTACCCCAGTAGAGACACGTTCCCAGCTGTTAGCAGGTCACAGTCAGTTCACACTACAGTAGAGACAATATCATGTCTCTGTGCTGTTAGCAGGTCACAAACCTACCACTGCCAGTAGAGACAATACTGTCTCTGTGCTGTTAGCAGGTCACAGTCTACCACTACAGTAGAGACAATACTGTCTCTGTGCTGTTAGCAGCCTACAGTCAGTCTACCACTTCACAGTAGAGACAATACTGTCTCTGTGCTGTTAGCTGGTCACAGTTCACACTACAGTAGAGACAATACTGTCTCTGTGCTGTTAGCAGGTCACAGTCAGTCTACCATTACAGTAGGCACACAGTCGTGTTTCTGCTGTTAGTAGTGTTCACAGCTCATCACTCGCAGAGAGAGACAATAATGGTTCTGTGCTGTTAGCTGGTCACAGTCTACCACTCACAGTAGAGTATTAATACTTGCTCCCGTGCTGTTAGCAGGTCACAGTCAGTCTACCACTACAGTAGAGACAATACTGTCTCGTGCTGTTAGCAGAAAACAGTCAGTTCATTACCACTACAGTAGAGACAATACTGTCTCTGTGCTGTTAGCAGGTCACAAGTCACCCACACTTACAGTAGAGACAATACTGTCTCTGTGCTGTTAGCAGGTCACAGTCAGTCTACCACTACAGTAGAGACAATACTGTCTCTGTGCTGTACAGTATATCACAGTTCAACACTATATTAGAGACAATACTGTTCCCAGTTGTTAGCAGGTCACAACAGTCTACCACTACAGTAGAGACACACTGTCTCGTGCTGTTGCAGGTCACAGTCAGTCTATCACTACAGTAGAGACAATACTGTCTCTGTGCTGTTAGCAGGTCACAGTCAGTTCACCACTACAGTAGAGACAATACTGTCTCTGTGCTGTTAGCAGGTCTATGTCTACCACTACATTAGAGACAATACTGTCTCTGTGCTGTTAGCAGGTCACAGTCAGTCTACCACTACAGTAGAGACACTGTCTCTGTGCTGTTAGCAGGTCACAGTCTACTCACAGTAGAGACACACTCACCCTGTGCTGTTAGCAG